>NC_061510.1:343311331-343344084 GCF_022539505.1 Lolium rigidum
TTGCGATCCCCTATACTTGTGGGTCATCAGCCGCCTGTACAAAGGTCTAAGGAGAAAGCTCGCATTTGGATTTCTCGCTTTTGATTATTCTCAACTTAGACATCCATACCGGGACAACATAGACAACAGATAATGGACTCCTCTTTAATGCATAAGCATGTAGCAACAATTAATGTTCTCATATGAGATTGAGGATATATGTCCAAAACTGAAACTTCTACCATGATTCATGGCTTTAGTTAGCGGCCCAATGTTCTTCTCTAACAATATGCATGCTCTAACCATTAAATGAGTGGTAAATCTCCCTTACTTCAGACAAGACGGACATGCATAGCAACTCACATGATATTCAACAAAGAGTAGTTGATGGCGTCCCCGGGAACATGGTTATCGCACAACAAGCAACTTAATAAGAGATGAAGTGCATAAGTACATATTCAATACCACAATAGTTTTTAAGCTATTTGTCCCATGAGCTATATATTGCAAAGGTAAAGAATGGAAATTTTAAAGGTAGCACTCAAGCAATTTACTTTGGAATGGAGGAGAAATACCATGTAGTAGGTAGGTATGGTGGACACAAATGGCATAGTGGTTGGCTCAAGGATTTTGGATGCATGAGAAGTATTCCTCTCGATACAAGGTTTAGGCTAGCAAG
This sequence comes from Lolium rigidum, assembly GCF_022539505.1. NCBI lineage: Eukaryota > Viridiplantae > Streptophyta > Magnoliopsida > Poales > Poaceae > Lolium > Lolium rigidum. Next base: position 343,311,990 of record NC_061510.1, read on the forward strand.
GTTATTTGAAACAAACACAAGGATGAACCGGTGCAGCAAAACTCACATAAAAGACGTATTGTAAACATTATAAGACTCTACACCGTCTTCCTTGTTGTTCAAACTCAATACTAGAAATTATCTAGACTTTAGAGAGACCAAATATGCAAACCAAATTTTAGCAAGCTCTAGGTATTTCTTCATTAATGGGTGCAAAGTATATGATGCAAGAGCTTAAACATGAGCACAACAATTGCCAAGTATCAAATTATTCAAGACATTTTAGAATTACTACATGTAGCATTTCCCGATTCCAACCATATAACAATTTAACGAAGAAGATTCAACCTTCGCCATGAATACTATGAGTAAAGCCTAAGGACATATTTGTCCATATGCAACAGCGGAGCGTGTCTCTCTCCCACACAATGAATGCTAGGATCCATATTATTCAAACAAAACAAAAAACAAAAACAAACCGACGCTCCAAGCAAAGCACATAAGATGTGATGGAATAAAAATATAGTTTCAGGGGAGGAACCTCGATAATGTTGTCGATGAAGAAGGGGATGCCTTGGGCATCCCCAAGCTTAGACGCTTGAGTCTTCTTAAAATATGCAGGGGTGAACCACCGGGGCATCCCCAAGCTTAGAGCTTTCACTCTCCTTGATCATATTGTATCATCCTCCTCTCTTGATCCTTGAAAACTCATTAGAGGGTTAGTGCATAATAAAAATTCACATGTTCAGAGGTGACATAATCATTCTTAACACTTCTGGACATTGCACAAAGCTACTGGACATTAATGAAACAAAGAAATTCATCCATCATAGCAAAAGAGGCAATGCGAAATAAAAGGCAGAATCTGTCAAAACAGAACAGTCCGTAAAGATGGATTTTATTGAGGCACCAGACTTTCTCAAATGAAAATTCTCAAATTGAATGAAAGTTGCGTACATATCTGAGGATCACGCACGTAAATTGGCATAATTTTCTGAGCTACCTACAGAGAGGCAGGTCGAAATTCGTGACAGCAAAGAAATCTGTTTCTGCGCAGTAATCCAAATCTAGTGTGAACCTTACTATCAACGACTTTACTTGGCACAACAATGCACAAAACTAAGATAAGGAGAGGTTGCTACAGTAGTAAACAACTTCCAAGACTCAAATATAAAATAAAATTACTGTAGTAAAAACATGGGTTGTCTCCCATAAGCGCTTTTCTTTAACGCCTTTCAGCTAGGCGCAGAAAGTGTATATCAAGTATTATCAAGAGATGGCTTGCTACTCTCATCAAACAAATTTTCAAGAACAAGCCAAGCATAATTATCATCTAGAGCTTCATGCATCGCTAGGAGCTTACATGGTATTGGTGCTTTAATATCCCCACCATTATTAACACTATTAGTGTACTTAATTCTATCCATATCCATTTTTTCAAGTGTTCTTTTAAAATCGGTGATCGTACTCAAGCCTCTCATGCTTACTAAAAACTTTTCTAGCTTCTTTAGCTATATCTGCAAATTCTCGCACTAAGACTTTTAGAACAAAATCTCTCTTCTCTCCCCGCTCCATATCGAAAGTGTAAGAAACATGTGTTGTATCATGGGGTTGAGACTAATAAATCTAGCTTCCATCATTCGTACCAAACAAACAGAGGCATCTTCATAAGTAGGGACAGCTTTTGCAAGGGGTATATCTTTAAGATCTTCATGCATACTAACATGGGTGAAAAATTCTTCTATATTATCTCTTCCAATTATAGACCCTTGTCCCACAGGTATATCTTTTACAGTAAAATTAAAAGGAAACATGTTGAAATAATTAAAGAAAATGCAAGTAACTAATTTTTTTGTGTTTTTGATATAGAGCGCAAGACAGTAAATAAAGTAAAGCTAGCAACTAATTTTTTTGTGTTTTGATATAATGCAGCAAACAAAGTAGTAAATAAAATAAAGCAAGACAAAAACAAAGTAAAGAGATTGGATTGTGGAGACTCCCCTGCAGCGTGTCTTGATCTCCCCAGCAACGGCGCCGAAAAAGTTGTCGGCGTGTAGTTGACGTGGGAGTTAGAAATCTTTGTGGTGTAGCTTTTCTTCGGTTCCCGGCAACGGCGCCGGAAAAAGTGCTTGATACGCGTACAAAGCACGCGTCCGTTGGGAACCCCAAGAGGAAGGTGTGATGCGTACAGCGGCAAGTTTTCCCTCAGAAAGAAACCAAGGTTTATCGAACCAGGAGGAGCCAAGAAGCACGTCGAAGGTTGATGGCAGCGGGATGTAGTGCAGCGCAACACCAGGGATTCCGGCGCCAACGTGGAACCTGCACAACACAACCAAAGTACTTTGCCCCAATGAAACAGTGAGGTTGTCAATCTCACCGGCTTGCTGTAACAAAGGATTAGATGTATAGTGTGGATGATGATTGTTCGCAGAAAACAGTAGAACAAGTATTGCGATAGATTGTATTCGATGTAAAAGCATGGACCGGGGTCCACAGTTCACTAGAGGTGCCTCTCCCATAAGATAAATAGCATGTTGGGTGAACAAATTACAGTCGGGCAATTGACAAATAGAGAGGGCATGACCATGCACATACATGATATGATGAGTATTGTGAGATTTAATTGGGCATTACGACAAAGTACATAGACCGCTATCCAAAGCATGCATCTATGCCTAAAAAGTCCACCTTCAGAGTTATCATCCGAACCCCTTCCAGTATTAAGTTGCAAACAACAGCACAATTGCATTAAGTATGGTGCGTAATGTAATCAATAACTACATCCTCGGACATAGCATCAATGTTTTATCCCTAATGGCAACAAGACATCCACAACCTTAGAACTTTCCGTCACTGTCCCGATTTAATGGAGGCATGAACCCACTATCGAGCATAAATACTCCCTCTTGGAGTTAAGAGTAAAAACTTGGCCGGAGCCTCTACTAATAACGGAGAGCATGCAAGATCATAAACAACACATAGGTAATAGATTGATAATCAACATAACATAGTATTCTCTATCCATCGGATCCCGACAAACACAACATATAGAATTACAGATAGATGATCTTGATCATGTTAGGCAGCTCACAAGATCCGACAATGAAGCACATAAGGAGAAGACGACCATCTAGCTACTGCTATGGACCCATAGTCCAGGGGTCACTCCGGAGGCGACCATGGCGGTGAAGAGTCCTCCGGGAGATGATTCCCCTCTCCGACAGGGTGCCGGAGGCGATCTCCTGAATCCCCCGAGATGGGATTGGCGGCGGCGGCGTCTCTGGAAGGTTTTCCGTATCGTGGCTCTCGGTACTGGGGGTTTCGCGACGAAGACTATATGTAGGCGGATGGGCAGCCTCGGAGGGGTCACGGGGGCCCCACACGCTAGGACCGCGCGGGCCCCCCTTGGGCCGCGCCGCCCTAGTGTGGCGGCGCCCCGTGGCCCCACTTCGTCTTCTCTTCGGTCTTCTGGAAGCTTCGTGGAAAAATAGGCCCCCGGGCGTTGATTTCATCCAATTCCGAGAATATTTCCTTACTAGGATTTCTGAAACCAAAAACAGCAGAAAATAGCAACTGGCTCTTCGGCATCTCGTTAGTAGGTTAGTGCCGGAAAATGCATAAATACGACATATAATGTGTATAAAACATGTAGATATCATCAATAATGTGGCATGGAACATAAGAAATTATCGATACGTCGGAGACGTATCACACCACCCCGAGGACTCTCCGCTCGATGGCCCCTACTTATTCTCCCCCTTCGTGAGGATCCCTCCTCCGAGGTACCATCGAATAGGAAACGACATTGTTCTTACTCCTACTCTCGGGATGTGGTATCCAAACGGGTCAACCTTTCAACTCATAGGCTATTCGGACTCCGATTGGGCTGGTGATAAGGTTAACCGGAAGTCTACCTCCGAGGCTTGCCAATTTATTGACCGATCATTGGTGAGTTGGTCATCTAAGAAACAAAACTCCACTGCCCTATTCACCGCCGAAGCCGAATACATATCAGCGGCACCTTGTTACACTCAGTTGTTATGGATGAAGCAAACCTTGAAAGACTACGGTTGTCTCTTGGTACGGTGCCTCTTCTATATGACAACAAAAGTGCAATAAAGATCGCCAACAACCCAGTACACCATTGCCGCATAAAAAACATTGACATTCGCCATCACTTCCTACATGACCATGTTGCCAACCGGACATTGAGCTCACTCATGTGGGAACAATGTACCAATTGGCGGATATTTTCACTAAGACTTCGGATGAAGCCCGGTTTGTGAACTTGAGAGGAGAACTTGGTATTCTTGATCCTAACAACTTAGATTGAACAACTTCTTGCACTACATTCTTTCTTTTAACTTGCTATCTAGCTTGGTTGTGCATCACATATGGGGATAGTCATCTTACCACTCTTGGTATGATGCATACCTATGTGTGGACCCAAGCATGTCTCTTCGAGGTCTCATGAAATTTGAGCTTTAACATAGGGGGAGTAATCCCCCGCCACTCATTAGCCTCACTTACCAAGTGATTTCATCCCATGAGGCTAAATGATCATATTGCAAAATTATTCTAAAATTATTTGTGATTCTTGATATATTTCGAATCATGCCGATTGTTGCTATTTACATATTGTTTGGATTTCACTCCAATGGGTATGCCTAGAAAAACTTGTGTTCCTACCCCGTGTCTATGCTCTCAAATATCTATCTATCTATATTGTGCATGTCATCTTATGAACCTTCACAAAATTCCCCCCAAAGAAATGCAAAAGGGGGCTTGCTAATGTCAGCCCGCGCCAGGCCCGGTGCCGCCGGCTCTACCACCGGCCGGCCCGGTGCCCAGCCCAATCTGCTGGCCCACACGCCGGTCGACAGGGGGTTAAGTGGGAGTTGAGGGATACCCCTTGGGGTTTCTTCCTCATTCTCCCTCCAACTCCTGCTGCCATTGATGTCGCCTCCTACCTCTCCCCCATCCCCTAGGGCATTCCCACCACTAGATTCTCCCCATACTCCACTCCACCATAGATCGGGCCCTTTGGAGGATCTCCACCAAGGGATTTGGTCCCTCTCAAGCTAGTTTTGGAGATCTTGGGATTTTGCTCACCAAGCCTTCCCTTGAAGTTTTTCTTGCTCCATTGAGCAATGACAGCAATGTCTTCGGGTAATTCCCCTCCTCACCTCCCTATGTCTTGGATCCCCTTGCCTATTGCTCCATTTTTGAGGGATTTTAGAATCTAGGGTTAGGGCTAGGGTTAGGCTTAGTACCTTATGCCATTGGAATGCCATACACCTCAATTCATGGGATTCACTCTATATTGCTATAATATGTGTACAAGTAAATGAGTTTTTGCATGAATTTGTGTCAAAAATCTGGAAGTTCATAGTAATAATCTCATCCCGGCCTACGGCCCGGTGTGTCGGCTCATACACAGCCGGGCCAGCGTGTCGCCCGGCAGACCGGCTGCGTGACCGGCTGGTCCGGCCTACAGCCCGGTGCCGCCGGCCGATGCACCGACTCGCCCAGATTTTTGGGCAATTTTGTCAAAACACTTGTATACATATTATACTTTTGGCCTCCTTATTCCTGATGACATGTACACTTATCCCACTGCTATCTCCCTTTATTTTCACATTCACAGGTGATTCTAGTGATGGAAACCGTGCTGCTGCCAAGAGGGGCAAGAATGAGAGGCTCCCGGGGTGCCGTACTAGCACTCGTGTGCCTAGCAAAGCATCTCAGAGAGCAGTGGTCGGGCCAGTTCTGCCGGAGGTAGGATCAAGACAACAGGGAAGAAGAGGAAAGGGAAAGACACATCTCAAGATGATGATCTTGTGTTGCAACATCCAAATTACAACACTGGTATAGTTCAAATTGCTGGTTGGAGGAGACTCAGAGAGGAAAATTCCTATTGTTTCAAGGAAAGAACCTACACTAGTGGTGACAGGGAGTTCTGGACCAAGACTCAGGCTTGCTTTTGGGATGACTTCTACAGCTCTCCAGAGCATATGAGGAATGGCACCTTTGTGCAGCCCAGGGCCATCAACAGGGAAGAGATCCTCATGTTCAGTGCCACTGAGTATCGCTTTGTGGTTGATACTTTGCAGAAGATGAGACTTCTTGATCTTGTGTGTTTGAAGCCTGGCAACTCTGAGCTTATCGGGGAGTATTGCCCGATCCTTGTTCGGCAGTTTCACTGCACAGTTTACTTCCATGATGACCCTCGCACTATGACTTGGATGACTGGGATGGAGCAGTATTCCTGCAACTACAATGACTTCTGTGAAGCAATGGGACTTGGTGGTGGCCGTGCTCGTGGCTTTCAGATCCACATTGAGTGTCCATTCACTCATGGTAACATTGCATTCTGCTACCTCCAGAGCCTGCACATGCTCCTCCACTCATCTCATGGATGTACTACTCTTACCAAGTGCTAGCCAAGATATTCCGTGAGAGTTTGGTCAGCAAGTCTGGAGACTCTAATGACTGCCGATCCTACCATCTCAACCTCATGTACTACTCCCGTCCTTAGAACATTAGGAGGATTGATGATTGTGACTTCCTCTACCATGAACTAAGACGCTATGTTCGCAATCGCATGACTCCGAACTTTGTTCAGTACATCCAGCAGCTCATAATTACCACTGTGCCATGTCCTTTCAACAGGAAGGATCAAGTGATAAAGATGGAACCCTTCAAGATTCCAGCCCGTGGGCACAAAGCTGAGATCCCTAAAGTTAGAGTTTGGTCAACCGACATCGTCATTATGGTGGCTATGGCGGTGTTGTGCGGGACAATAATAAAGTATACATGTCTCTTTGTCCACCTCATTGGCGGCGTTCTCGTCGATGCGTTGAGGAGGGCGGAGATTCGTCTGGTCAATCCTTCCATTGAGTGGTGGACCTATTGAGTCTACGCGTGTTATAGGTTTGGTTTTAGAAGATTCAGATCAATTTTTTAAATAGAAGGCCGTAGCCGTACCTTAAATTAATAAGGCCGCTGGAGGCAAGTTGTTACAGGGTGCTGAAGAAACAACTAACAGGAGACAAAAAAAACAACAAGCATACAGGAAAAGAAATGAAACACATCTTGAGCTTCGTGTCTGTTGTCCACCCTTGCGATCCGTTTGAAGAGGCACCGAAGCTGGTGAAGAGGACCGCCATTGAGAACTCGCGCCCTAGTCAACCTCTAGAGGCCAGGATGAAACCCAAGCACCATCCGTTTCTACCTCTGCAGAAAGCTCCCTGCTTTCTCACCCGGATCGAAGGGCGCCGGACCTGTCGGAGGTAGACCGCTCTCCCTGAGCACACATCGATATCAGAAGTCACTGCCGGGGAGAAGGACTCCAAGCACTCGCCTCGCCATGCCGCCACCCACGAACATCACCGCCACCCACAGCCCACACCACAACACACCAGACCAAGCTACCAGGAGCAGGCACAGACACCGCCTACCAACCACTGCCGAGCTCGTCGACCCATATCCGCTATCTCCAAACGGCGCCTCCATCGAGGGAACGACACCAAAGCGCCGCCGTCCAAACCGAAGTTTTGAGCTTTCACCCGAGATATGAAGATACGGGAGGGAGGGGATAAAACCTTGATGTCGCCTTCAAGAAGGAGCACGGCACCGTCGTCAGCGTCGTCGACCTCGTGGCCCCCACTGCCAGCGAAGGGTTTCCCCTGGTTCAGAGGCCACCGCCGACCAACCCCACCAAACCACCAGAGGAAGTTCGGGGCTAGGGAGGTGGGAGGAGCACCGCGGGGAGGATCAGCAACCGTCCAGATCTGATGCCGGAGGCCCCACGGGGTGACCTCCGCACCAGGCCTACGCCTGCCGCCCCTTCGCCATCCACACGGCCGAAGAGCGCAGACCGCAACACCGGCACCCGCCACCTGCTGCCAGGTCGACGACGCCCTGAATCCATGGTCCCCGCACGGTCGGCGGCTGAAAGTGCATGGAGCCCCCAAGTGTGGTTTTGGTAATTAATGACAATCCCTATGGACTAATGTTTGCATTGAGTTATATTTGTAGGAGTTGTCCATAGGCAATGCTTGAACCATATGTTGGCTTCAAGGTTGCAATAAGAAGTAATTGATGAAGGATATCAAATGTCAAGTATGTATTGAAGATGAAGATGAAGTGAGACCTCAAGTTACTTCAAGACATCAACATGATGAAGAATGAAGAAATGAAGTGCAAGTTCAAGATGAGCCAACTCGGAGAGATCATATGCTTGAATCTTGCCATCCATATGGTGATCATGGATATGTGAAGATGCGTCGAAGAAGAAGCTCTCCCGTAGTGGAGTATGGGGAGAGCTCTCCCATAGTGGAGTATGGGGGAGCATTTCACATGACTTCATCAAGCAAGCACAATCAAGAATGGCGTTCCATCTTGTTGCGGTCAAGACCGTCATCATCAAGCTCAAGTGGAATGCACAAGGTTAAGGTTTGCTCTTGATAGGGTTTCATTCTCATCGGTCTCATGGTGTAGTTGGAGACCGGTTTATAGTTTAGTTGCCGTACTATCAAGAGGGCTCTCTAGTGAGTAACTCGATCGTATCCTTCGGAGAGCTCAAACCTTTGCATCCTTACATCATCTTTCTTGGTTGTTATTTGGATCTTATCCATGTGATGTTTTAGTGCTTGTGCTTATTCTCATGACAAACTCTAGTTCATCGAAAATGGATTTCGGGTTTATCACTTGTTGCGTTTTCGATATGGGTGATTTTCCCGGTTTCTCGTATTTTGAGGTTTCATTCTAAAATTTATAGAAAATCATCCCTGGCTAGTTTCCATATTTTGTAGGGATAGCTCTTGTCGACCTCTTTCCAACAAAATTGGTTTCATCCCGTTTGGATTCTCCAATCTCAAGATATTTGGATTTCATATTTGCGTTTAAAAGTAAAAAAGAAGGAAAAGGAGAGGAGGGGCAGCCGCCGGAGGCACGGGCGGTACCACCGGCCTCACCATGGCCGGAGCCTCCGGGTTCGGTACCGCCCGCGGTACCGCTAAGGCGCCAAGTCTCGCAGATGGTTTCCAGGGTGCTTAGGGGGCTCGACGGTACCTCGGCCGGTACCCCGGCCGGAGGCTCCGGCCTCCCCCTCCTAGCCCGCAGCTCACCACCTCCGCCGCCTGTTGCCTACACTGGCCGGTAGTACCGGCCACCAAGGGACGGTACTACCGGTCCCTTCTCCCACGCGCGCAGCAGCCTCCAACGGGCAGAAATTTGGGGTCTCCTTTTAATCCCCCTCTCTCTCTCACCTTGCTACTTCTTCTTCCTCCTCTCTCTCAAGCCTCTCTCCTCCATTGTTGTTGACCTTTTGAAGCTTGACATCTTTCTCCCCTTCCCATGATTCTTGCATCTATTTGAGAGAAAGATTGAGGAGATCTAGATCCACACTTTGACCAAACCAAATCACCTCTTTGTGAGGCAATCTTTGGGATCTAGATCTTGGAGAATTTTGTGTTCTCCTCTTTGTTCTTCCTCTCTTATTCCCCCAATAGATTTCGTAGCTTTGTTGGAATTTGAAACAGAAGGACTTGAGCATATTTGTGGTGTTCTTGCCATTGCATTTGGTGCATAGGTTTGAGTTCTCCACGGTGATTCGTGGTGGTGAAAGCAAGAAGGTTGTTACTCTTGGGTTCTTGGAACCCTAGACGGATTCTAGGCCTTTGGGGCGATTTGTTGGGAGCCTCCAATTAAGTTGTGGATGTGTGCCCCAATCTTCGTGTAAGGCCCGATTTCAGCCTCGAAGGAAATCCCTTAGTGGAACCGTGACCTAGGCCTTTGTGGCGAGGGTCACCGGAGAATAAGGTGAGGCGCCTTCGTGGCGTTCGGTGTGAGTACCGCATCTTGGGGTGAGGCCTTTGTGGCGTTGGTGTGCATCGAGCAACCACACCTCAAGGTGAGCCTCTTGTGGCGTTCGAGAGCACTAAGCCACCGCACCTCTCCAACGGAGATTAGCACTCGCAAGAGTGTGACGGGTTAAATCATCGTCTCCCGCGTACCTCGGTTATCTCTATACCCGAGCTCTTTACTTATGCACTTTACCTTGTGATAGCCATCGTGCTTGAAGTTATATATATCTTGCTATCACATAAGTTGCTTGTATTGCTTAGCATAAGTTGTTGGTGCACATTGGTGAACCTTTGCTTAGAATAAGTTGTTGGTGCACATAGGTGAACCATAGTATATAGGCTTTGGGCTTGACAAAGTAAATGCTGGTTTTATTCCGCATTTGTTAAGCCCATCTCGTAAAAGTTTTAAACCGCCTATTCACCCCCCCTCTAGGCGACATCCATGTCCTTTCAGCGGCACGCAGCACCCAGCCACCAGCCACCACTCCCAGGCGCCATCAATGCTAGGCCAGAGAGGGGAGCGGAGGGAGGAGGTCCAGCACCGCGTCTCCAGACATGCGTCTGCTAAGCAGCGGCGGGTGGAGGATGGCCATCAACAGCATAGGTGTCCCGCCGCCGCCGTCGCCAGGCACGGATTGCTGGAGGGACTCCATCAGGGCCCGGCGGTCTGCCCTCACCGCCGATGAGCGGGCTGATCCGACCTGGGCGGCCACCGGCAACGACGCCTGGTGGGTCGCCTACTTCCACGCGCAGTACGACATGGAGATGAACAGCACCATCGGCCTCGTCGGCCGATGGAATAGCTAGAACAAGGACATGCACGTCCTCTTCTGGGGCGTTCCGGGGCGCACCCTGGAGAACGTCGTCGATGGCATCCACAACGGCGCTCCAAAGTTGGAGACGCCGTCGTCGCCGCCACCATCTTCGCTCGCAGCGCGCTGGCAGCCGAGGAGGACGTACTCGTCCTCTTCCAACTCTTCCCCATCAGGGCCGACGCGATCGGCGCCGTCCTCGTCGCACCGCGCCGCACCCTACACCGTCCCCAACCACGAGGTGAATGAGGAGGAGCCGGAGTTCGCGACGACGCCAGTCATTCTGAGGCGCGGTGGCATCGGCATCATGCAACAACAAAGGCGCGGCGGCGGCGCCCTTCTCATCCCGAGGCCGGAGGTGAAAGAGGAGCAGGACGACGAGGCAGCCGAGAAGGCGACGCTGCTGGCGGAGTACGAGCGGCAACAATGTCTTATCGCGAGCAGCGACGACTCCGAGGACTGCCCAGGGCTGCGAGCAACGTGCTCGGCGTCGCTGAACGACAATGACGCCTGGAGGGGCGACCTCGAGGCGGCGATCGCGATGTCCATCTGTGACACCGGGAAGCCATTGTGGACCTCACCGATGACGACGAGGCTGGACCAAGCGGCGCGGTGAAGGGCGAGCCCATCGACGAGCCCGACGAGCGCGCCAAGCAGGAGGTCGTCACCGACGACATGTATAACTTTCAGCAGTACTACGACGCCTCCGGCCGCCGCAAGTACTACTACATTAGGTTTAGTTCAAATTTAATCGAATTTCGTTCGAATCTATGTAATACATAGCGAGTTTAATGAATTTGCTTAAGTTTTAAATATATGAAATTTTGTTTGGAGGACGCGGCTGGGAGCGACATCCTCAAATACGGCACAAACGAAACATGTCTCCAAATGCTCCATCCGACGCGGTTTGGGGAAGCTTTGGGAACGCGGTACGGAGATGCTCTAATTAGGAAACAAAATCGTATCCGGATGGAGTTCCTGTTTTTAGTTTGACACATCGTACGTTTCAGAGTTGAGATAGAAGCGATCCTACGATGCTAGAATCCCGATCGGAAACAAACAAAATATCTGCAGCCGATTACTAGTCTTTCTTTTGTTTCTGAAGGGAAAATCCTTCTACTTAAGCCATCGGGGACCCGGGTCTCTCCCTTCAGAAATCAGAAGTCTCTGTCGTCCGCAGCCGCCTCGCTAGGATTTCGTTTGCCCCCAAATCCGCCGCCGATCCCCGACCTCAACCCACCCAAATCCGCCGCCGATCCCCGACCTCAACCCACCCATGGCGGCTGAGGACAAGAAGATCACGCTCAAGTCCTCGGACGGCGAGCAGTTCGAGGTGGACGAGGCGGTGGCGATGGAGTCGCAGACGATCCGCCACATGATCGAGGACGACTGCGCCGACAACGGGATCCCGCTCCCCAACGTCAACGCCAAGATCCTCTCCAAGGTCGTCGAGTACTGCAGCAAGCACGTCCAGGCGGCCAAGCCCGCGGCGGCCGATGGTGCGGCGGACGGCGCCCCCGCCGAGGACCTCAAGAGTTGGGACGCCGAGTTCGTCAAGGTCGACCAGGCCACCCTCTTCGACCTCATCCTCGCCGCCAACTACCTCAACATCAAGGGCCTGCTCGACCTCACCTGCCAGACCGTCGCCGACATGATCAAGGGCAAGACCCCCGAGGAGATCCGCAAGACCTTCAACATCAAGAACGACTTCACCGCCGAGGAGGAGGAGGAGATCCGCAGGGAGAACCAGTGGGCCTTTGAGTAAATCTGCACCCTGCCGCGTTTGCTCGTCATTTCAACGCTACTTTTATCTCCACATCGCCCCGGTGAAGCTGTAAAGTTACATAGTATTCAATTCACTAGATAGTTGGATCGAAAGAGTTGTAAAGTGACATCAATTTTGATCGATGGTGGTTCATTCGTTTTGGTTTGTTTTAATTGTGTGTTGCCTATTCTGATTCTTTTATAATGGCACACCTTAATATCATTTAAGAAACTGCATACACGTATGACCTTGATCAGCATGGTGCTAACCACATATTTTAGAAGATATTTTGCTCCCTGTGGTTTGGTATGTGAAATTGCATATACATATGACCTTTGATTTTGAAGTTTGCTATGCTACGGCCTCCTCACGTTGTCAGGCCTCAGGCGTTGAGCGACTGGTGGATAGCCAATGGAAGCATTTATATATTTGATGGAAACAAACTCACCAGAAGAGCAGACGGGGAGAGAATTCCTGCTAGCTAGTAGAAATTCCTCCCAATTATCTAAATAAGTTAGGGCATGTTTGGATTGCAGCCAAAGCTAACCATACCAAAAAGTTGGCTCGCCCCAAAAATTTGGTACCCGTTTTGGATCGGTGCCAATTATTTGGCTCGCCAGCGGCGCCCGCCCCACGCCTGTGTTAATCTTGCCGCCGCGCGGGCGAATTGAGGGCGCGGAGAAGCTCCGCCAAAAAATTGGCGTGGTACTTGCCACTCTCTCCCAGGTGGCCCCATGTAATTTTCTATTTACTTTTTCTGTCTTCTAGTGCATGGAGAACAGCAGTTTGATTCTTTTAGCTTTTGATTAAGCGCTGGGTCCTTTGTCTTTTGCGATTATGGAGTGCATGCAGCTCGGCATGTTCAACAATTTTCAGCAGCGTGGTGAGTTCTGTCATGGAGTCACAGGTAGCTGCAAACCAAATAAAATCTCCATTTTGCCAAAATTTTGGAAGGTGCGTTGGATACCATCCAAACAACGGATACGAACCAAAATTTTGGGGTGCGTTTGGTTCTAGCCCCACTGCACCCTACCAATTTTCGCCTTACCAAATTTTTGGCGCGGGATTTGCCCGCCCTCACTTCGCCCAAGATTTGGCAAAAAAGTGAACTGACATACACAGAGCGGAGCGGGCTAGCCAATATTTTGGAGCTAAACCAAGCAGCAGCCCAGGGTCACGGGACGTACCAATTATTTGGTCAGGCTAGCTCTGACTACAAACCAAACCTACCCTTGGTCATGCCCTTGATTTGGTCATGCCAAAATTTTGGCGGGGCAAGTTGGGGCTCAAACCAAACATACCCTTAATGCTGTTGCCATCCCTGGCTTCTCAGCGATTTGACGCGGATCGCCGTGTGGGCCAGCGTATACACGAGGCGCTGAGCACCGGCTCACTTGCAGCTCGTCGGATCCGGCTGGCCGCAACCCAACCCTTCTCTCTTTCTTCTCTCTGCTTTCTCCCGAGTCTAGGGTTCACCTTGGCCGCCTCAACTCCTCCCGCTTCGGCAGCTCCCTCCATAAGTCACCGCCGAGGCCACAGCTGCCGGGGCCCGCGTCCTGGCGTCTTTGCTCGACGCGACGGACGTCGAGGAGAAGGAGGAGGGGAGCATGTCTCCGCACTTGATCGTGCTCACCAGCGCCGAATTCCGGGCCAGTGGCCGGGCCATGGAGCTGCCGTGAGGGCTCATACTGGTCAAGGAGGGGGATGAGCTTGTCATGATCTCGCAGTTCATGATGGAGCTGCATGAGATTCAAGACCGTGGACGGCGAGGACTTTCCTAGGATCCTCCACTTCAACCCCCCGCCTCCGACGAGTGGAGCGGTAAACCCGCCATCGAGTAGAACACTTTCACCTCCTCACACTTTCTACCGCATGTAGTGGGGCGCCCCAATTCGATGCGAGGGCTGGATGTCCCGCACTGACGAGGAGGCGAGGAGCCCTGACGGCTAACTGCGCACCAGGTTATACAACCACATCATCGCACACTCCATAAGCGGGAAGTTTGTCCTCCGCGTCGCGGATACTGACATCAAGCGCTCCACCAAGAAGTCTGAGGAGGTGGTCCTCAGCGACTTCTCCTGGCTCGGGCTTGCCGATTCATTTCTGGTTTTGCAGTTGGCTGTTGAAGTCTGCGAAGGTGCTTGCTTGCATTGAACGTTCTTCCGGATGTGAACATACGAGTGTCTATTGTTCCGTAATCCTTAACCTTTCAATGTTGCCTTTCTCCCTTGCACACTTTCACCAAGACACATCTTCTATATGATGTGGAGGCTATATATTTCGGATTTGTTTCGCTATGTGCTCAATAGAAACTGCCCGTCAGAGCAAACAATTTGTTTTGTACTTGTAGAGATATAAGCTCGAAGTGGAGGGGAACCTCGGCATGGTGCACAGGTTCTAAAATGAATTTGTTGTGAGGGGGCAGCAAGGTGTGTAGCAAGCGGCAACAAGATGATCATCAGGTATTGGAGGTGGGAGAGTATGTGGCATGTACTACATGCATGCAGAAATAAAATTGCATTGACTATTTAAGCTTCTCGATCCGTTTAGTTCGTTATTTTTGATGGAACATGAAAATACTTAAAAAATGATTATAGTTTCTGCGGGTGATTTCAGGTTTAATGTTGACATTAATATTGGAACTGTTGTTCTGCTAGGGGTTAGTGCCAAACCAACATAGAACAAGGACGTTAAAGATAGGAGGTGATCTTATTTCTTTCGATATGATACAAATTTCCATATTTCTTTGCAAAGTTATTTCTTTACATGTACATATATGATGATATATATGTATGCCGATATATTTGAACCAATCCTTGTGTTCCTACTATTGATAGCTATGGTAAGTGGTAACATGAGTAATACTACGCTTGATATATGAAATTCCGTTGTTGTATTCTTTACTACCAACAGGAAAAAATAAATGAAAGAAATTATGTCTGCAAGGAATTGTATATCCGTTTGTTTTGAAATGGATCTTAAGATGGGAAGTTTCCAACTTTCCATATAACTGTAAATCACGAGTTTTAAGATCAGCATATGACAGCAGTATTTATTTTGATCTTATCTAAAGTTAGTATTGTGATCAACAAGATATCAGAGAACCGCATTGTCAAGCACACAGTGCAGTGATGTTTTTCTTCTTCTTCAATATTGTGTCATCCTTTCTAAATCTATATTTAGAGGAGCACTTTGAAATCTCTTCTCTGGATGGGTATTTTGACAAGTGACAACCATATATTACTGGACCGAAAGAGCACATGTGCTGCAGTAATACACTTCCACAGTTCTACTACATGTTCGACAGAATACTATCTGTTCGGTTGGAACACTTAGAATTAAAAGAAATGATTTATGGTACCTAACATGTGCGGTGTTGCTGCCCTCGGCCCAAGGCCCTCTTCCTGAGAGCGGCGGCAGACACAAGTTCACTTTGACCGAAGCTTGGCATGACAAGTTATTCGTCCTTTGGAGTCCTCATCTCAACTGGATTTAGGCTGCGACATGTTTCTTCTTTTCCTTGATCTGGTCTACCCTATTTTCCTTTTTCCGATCCTTCAATTTTGGACAGTTCTTATATGAAGATTCAGGTTTAAAAATATCTCTTTGCATGTATTATTCTTTGGTTGTTTACTCTTGGATAAAGTTTTTGTATGAACTAACATAGCTTGAGATTGGTGTGTGGACGGCGTGGTTTACCACCAGGGCTTCGGTGATGGTAGATTGTCAGCCTACTAAGATGTCTAGAGGTTATATTTCTTATTTGAAAGGTTTGTACATTTTTTACCGTAAGTAAATTCGCCAATCATATTTATCTTAATTCTCTAATTCCTTTGATTTTATTGCTTCGAAGGTAACTGCATTTAGTGAATTGCTTTTTGTCTTCATCTTGAATAACTGGAACCTCAAATTTGGTCTGAACAAGTTGTGATGCTGCAGTTCTTTTTGTACAGCTTCTGAAGGTACACATTGGTCTTTTGTGCAGTACATGTTATGACTACTAGATGACCGGTTGCGCTATCGCGCAAACAACAAAATCAAGTCAGAATTTAAACCATAAATTTTAGTTTTTTTAGTACTAAGAATTAGCACTTCACCATGGGCGCTGAGTATTAAGAGTTAGCCGCACCATTCCATCGAGGTGTTGTAGTAATATTTCATCAAAGTGTTGTTGTAAGATATGACAATTTAGTACGATTTTGCACTATTTTTTGTAGCTTT
The DNA here is from genome assembly GCF_022539505.1 of Lolium rigidum. Lineage (NCBI taxonomy): Eukaryota > Viridiplantae > Streptophyta > Magnoliopsida > Poales > Poaceae > Lolium > Lolium rigidum. The sequence goes on from NC_061510.1 coordinate 343,328,636, forward strand.
TATGCTTTTGTATAAGCTCTCCCACCAAACCATAGTTATTGTACCAAAGAGATAACATCATAAACAAAGAGTAAAAGGACAACTACTAATTCTAAGACGAATGTTTCTAAAAAGTTTGGTTAGAGATTAACCAGAAACTATTACAAATGTTTCCCATGTAAACAATTTCCACACTTTCTCGACTGCTGTCCATCCCATTGTGATTTGCGTTAATGACCCAGACTCGTCCTCTTAACCTATCTCCCTAGCCCTTCAACTTGCACCTCCCTCCATTCCCTCCGCCCCATCTAATCCGTTGTCCAAGTACTTTGTCGTGGCCATCCACACCATCAGCCACAACCATCCAGCTCGCCCCAAGATTTGTGTAACACTTGATAGAGGACAAAACAAATTAAACATTTCAGAGTCCTAAGACAATATATATGCAGAATCCTAACGCAATACATTTAGAGAATTAGCAGGAAATCGTAAAGAAATGTATTTAAGAAATAACAAAAATGCAATCTGCTAGAAAGTCATTAATACCATTAGAAAACAAAATGTGCAATTTGCAGACTAAGGTAAGGTAACGTCATGATGTATCTGGTGCCCATGATAGCAACAGAAACACACCCGACTTGGTTTTCATATCAATCATATATTTAATGACACTAAGTTGTATCTGATCTTTTTTCGTAGCTATAAGTTTTATCAATTATTCAAGTGACCAAAACCTGAGTGTCCTAATTTACCGTTAATGGAAACACACACTTAGTCTGTCTATATTGATTCCTCAAAGAAAAAGAGTTTCTATACTGATATAACAATAATTATAAATTGTATCAACTCCATGTGACTAAACAGATGCTTAGTCTCGATGATCCTCATACGGTCACCAAAAGCTCCATTAGTTTGTCTGGAGTTGTATTGGTCACATATTAGTTGAGTATCAATAAGAACACATAACAGCCGTATTTATATCCAAATTAAGACATACAATAATTAACCCAACATACTGGCTAAGCATTTAGTTTCTTGTGCAAGTATCTCAAATTAATTTTGCAAGTAACACATATATATTTTATTCACATTGAGAATTTCTGAATTATGTAAACTACATTGTTTTTTCTTAACATGACAAGATTCTGCAAATGAACTCCATCGCAATATTTGGAAAACCTCTAAATATGAGTGTAAGGAACCACTGGAGTATTAAACTTATTCCCCAGTTTCCATAGTAGGTATAATCTTATTGTGTACAAATTTCTGAGTGTTGAGAGCAGTCATGATCTCTACCACAGTAGCCTAAGCCAGACACCAATAGTTTATCAAACCACATGCTTTTTATGTAACAGGACTAACATTATTATATTTCTAAGCATCAGAATATTGGATGACCAGAGAAAGGAGTACTGATAGTGTAAAATCACAGCCTACATAGATATAAATCGAAATGAATAGGAAATATACAACAAAATTAGCACATTCAAGTGCAACCAAGTATTTTCAATATAGATTCCAACACTATTCAAGTATCAGCATGAGCAAACCACATCTATGACAGTCAACCATTTCTACAATATGGTAAACTCGATCAAAATGCTTGTTTTCCATCCTTCAATAGATATGGTCCAATTTAGAATTGAGCAGATACTAATATCAGACATCACTTTTCAAATTTTACTGCACCGGAACATTAGAAACAAGAAGAATGAGCCTATTTAAGAATTTTAAAATCAGATAATATTAGCATGCCATCATAGTAGTTCAGATAAAAGATATTTGTGCAAACCTTTCTACCCAGCAACTTACTCTCAGCAGTAGTGGGACTGCGGCGGCGGGGACTGCTTGCCATCCGCTGGCAGCAATAGCTGTTGCACGAGGTAGTCTGAGTGAGACAACAAGTTAGCGTATGCAAATATAAAATTTAAAGCATGAAAAACATCTGTATAAAATCATGAATTATGTGCAGTATCAGTTCAACACATTTATCTAGCTAGAATGAGGGACCACAAACTCGAGCTAGGTGAAAGTTAGAAAATGCCTAGGGTCATCTATTAGTAGTACAATAATAAATGTCTATGTAATTACTCATATAAACTTATATCAAATCATCACATGTGATCTTATTAATACTCTGTACCAAAGATTATATTGCCTAGAGATGGAGATTCACGACTCAAAGATCTAAAATCGCGTGAGATCCAATCATTAGCAAAAGTATTTAAGTTGCAAGTTTAAACAATGCATCAAAACAGAATCATAATCAACTGGAGATCAGCTTGGCCAACATCAATGCAAACAACCGCTAATTGTCTCTGTTCCAGATATGATTTATTCACTCATGGTACCTACCTCTACCAGTGACTGCAAATCGACCAAGAAAATGAAAAGTCAATTAATAAATGTAATATCAATATCCATTAGGAAAAGGCTAAGTTATGCTATTCGTTACTTCTTTAGATAACATGGGTACCCAATCAGTAAGGACAAGCAATAAATGTTCCTGAAATTACACTTGGGAAACAAATTCTGAAAGTTTGCAACTATCACGTCAGGAAGTAGTCCGTGTGATTTTGCACATTTCCCAACATAAAGAAGGATTGATGGGTTGAATCTGAATATAAAGCACCCAATGTCTTTAACATCCTCAAATCAAAACCAATAATTATGTGTTGTTTAAGATAAATTAATTGTGTATGTACAAAACTGAGTCACGACCAAGAGTTATTCTCACCTTCCAACCAGACTAAAATAACTTGCCTGGTTCCTATTAGAACCTTTAAAGAGTGCCGATGTACCCTGAAGTAGCCAGATTGCAAATTATGGTGTACAACAATAAAAGAAAAGACAAACTGGATTATACTAATCTTTGCAGCTATAGTCCTGTTGGGACTGATGTTGAAGCTAGCAGCACTTCCACCTCTCCAGTCCTTGATTGAGGGACCATCAGCAGTCTTCTAGGTAGCTGCAAAATTCAAAATTCAGACACATCAGACTAACCAGACAAATATAAATTTACAGTCCATGGCACGTGTAATTGTAGCCATAAGCATCAGACTAATTCAGACCAAGGTTTAAAATAGCGCGCTATTTCTCCGCTAATACCACGCAATAGCATATTTGGAGGGTCTACGCTAAATTTTAGTATTTTTGCTCGCTATGGCGCTATTTGTGAAATATCATGATATATCGTGCTAAAACTTCATAGCGTTAGCGTGCTATTTTTTGAAGCTAAGTTGCTTTCACTTTTCGGTGGTAATGAACTACAATATGTTGGTTTCTCTTCTAGATTAGAACTTAATATCGCTAATGCTGATGGTTTTTAATAAAGAATTTATATTATGTTGTTGTCTTGTGGAATATTGATGTTAGCCTTCTGAAAAATTGGAGATCTATTTGTTGTATGTGGTTATATATGTATGGTTCAGTTATTTTTGGACTAAATATCTAACCTTTTTAGCGAAATCCTTTATTTTTAGACTATATTTTATATTTTTTTCAAAACGCTATTTAAAATATAGCACGCAATTAGCACGATATAGCGTCCATAGCGTTTGAAGGAGGTCGGCGCTATTTCATTTAGCACGCTATTTTAAACCTTGATTCAGACACATCAGGCTAACAGGCTTCTATGCCATGTTGTGCTATTCTTAGTAGCCATAAGCTAACTTCACGATTACATCTTTTAGCAGGCACACATACATCTTAATAGATGACAAGCTCATATCAGTACATTTAGTTCCTTAATAGTTTCATAGTGGACAATTCTTTTTTCTGTCTTGGGCAGTGTGTTTTTGTGTTTGACCCACTGTGACACCTCTTTTATCTCAAGCTATGCCTTCATAGACTGAAATTTTGACTAATTCAACTTCTAATTGTATTTTTAGACTTGTGAAATAACTACTTGTGTTAATTATGCAATAGTGTCTCACGCTTCTTTGTATATGTCCATGGATATATGGCCCACCACGCATAATCATGGTGACCATAGTAAATTTCATAAACACAACCATATACTTGGATGAAATATGTAAAGAATGTGTCATTTCCCATATTCTATAGAAAAGATGTGTCCAATGTACAGAAAGACGAAAAACTACATTGTATTTACTTCATAATTGTAATATCAATATCAGTCTCCAATTAACAATACTATATAAGTTGGGTACTCTTCTATAGGCACTAAAACATCTGCACAATATTTATAGAGATATATGTATCATCCCTCGAATTCAGCACAAGTTATCTGCTATAGGAAAAACATTTTTACTAAGCCAAAAAGAGAAAAGAGACCACAATAAAAAGCAAGCAGTGAGGACTGGTCACATTCAAAATAGGATGTATGTGGCCAGGTTATCCCGATTTGCCTGGCTAAAACATATACATGAAACAATAAATGTTTTCTGGCACCAGAAAATTGTCTAAACACCACAAGTGACAAAGCTGCAAAGAACAATCTGCATAGATACCTAAAGAGAACACAACAAAAGATGCAAATCAGTGTGAATAGATAATTAACAAAGGCATGATAAAATATATCTACATAAGGAACTATAATTAGTAGGATTTACATAATTTGGAAAACAAGAAGGAAGTGAAATCCCGCGAAAAACTGAGCAAAGAACATAAGTAACTACACGCAGACTGCTTCATTTGTTGTTGCTGCTCACTCGACAATCGACACCCCTTGTGGCTGCCTCACGGCTCTTGGTGAATCTACCATGGAAGGCTGGCATGGACTACCATCCATAATGACTTTAGCATGAAAATGGTGAGCCAACGGATGTCGTTGCAGCATGGCCGGTGAATATCATGCTGGACACCGGCGGTGGAAGACGGAAAGAAGCAAGGGACAGTGGCGATGAAGCTTTCTCCAGACATTGAAAACACCGAATGGAATTGTGAAACTGCACGGACCGACAAACCAGCTCAGACCACACTGTCATATCGTACTATTTATCAACAGTCTAAAACAGACTGGACCAATTAAAATGGCGGCCAACGGTCCAGGTTGAGGAAAGTGTAAAACCCGTCTAAATCCGGGAATGGCCAGAGTTATCTACCATCAGGGAATTTATCGGATGAACACAGCATATTAGCATGACATGATATGAGCAGGATGCATAAAAAATGTGGTGACCACTGAAAGTGAAAGACTGATATAGAGTGGCAATATAATTTTACTTACAAAATTCATATTTACGAAGCATGTGAAATTGTATATACAGATGGAATAATTAATTGGTTCACTCGTTCTACATCATTTATTCCTGGTTTGACAAACTTGTAAAGTAAGGCCTTGCACAGTTGGCAAGCATACAACTATCTTATCCTTTTCATCATAGCAATTAAGTGATGGATTGTCTTACCATAGAAGCAAAAGCTTGGAGTACGGGAGATCAAAGGTGATAATCTGAAAATAATCTTTCAGAATTTATATATAGGCATGCTTCCACGTAAAAGTTCAAGCTAGTTTTCAGAAGAACGACTTTCTATGATCAAAAAATTCCTCCTGCAAATATTCATATAAAATAACAATAATTATGCCTAGCTACAATAGATATCTAACAAATTCACCACAGAAAGTTTATGCTACCATTAAAACAGGGTGATATCCAACTCATATGAATCCGCGGCTGGAAAGTAACAACGGACAGCCAAGGGAGGGTTCCGTGCCACTTTGGTCAACTTTATCATACTCGGCGGTCAGCATATGATTCATTATGTAAATAGATAGATTACCCATTTAAAACAAGCTAAGTCAAGTTTGAATTATTTTCTGCTACCAAGATTTCATAGAGGTAGCTATCAATGCAAATTTAGCGGGGTTAGAAACCACTCACTGCATCGTAGTGTAAGGAGAAAGTGCATTACTTATATGTATAATGTTCTTATATGTACATCGTAGTAGGGTTAGAAACCACTCACTACCAAGATTACACAACGACTGTAAGGAGAAAGTGCATTACTTATACTTAGCCAATCATAGTGTATTAGTATCAAATTATAAAACTGAACCAAAATTTAGATACAATTTTGTTTATATAATAGAAAAATATCTTCAAAATATAGCTTTTATTTTCCTCTAATATATGTACAATGTTCTTATAGAATATGTATCCCTCATTGGAGTAAAAGAAGTTTTTAAATAAAACGATCTGACACCTTATCTCTTGGAGGCATCCAAACAAACATGAACGAAAAACGCATGGGTCCAGTGGACCTTGGCTCTGACAGAAACAATTATGATTTTTTCATGTGACTGTAGAATATTGTAAAGGATTAATAGATGATATTATATTTGATCCAACTAACCAGATAACTAAGCATACCAAAGGGATTCAGCGGTATTCACAGCATTAGAAACATCGATGATAGCAGCTAATAAAGAAATTTGCTCTGGAAGCACATGGTAGACAACCTAAATGGTTGCAGGAAAGTATCAAAGTAAAGAATCTAAGAAAGGATGAGTTGAATTTGATGGTCTTGAAAATGACACAAACGCAGACAATTCACTTGGATGAATCTCTAAGGGACAAGCAGAGGTACCGCCCATGCTTAAGTTGTAGGTAAAGCAACATATGCTTCCCTCACCTTAGGTGATCAATAGTACATATTTTACATTCTAGTTAGCACAATCGATTTTAGTTTGAGCTAAGATGAGCAATGGACTAAGCTATTGCTGCCAGGCTACTCCAATATAATGTGTCTGTTAACTAAAACAGAGTACTGCAAATAGTCATCAAGACATAATTTCCAATTATTAGTTTCAGAATCAATAAACATCAAATGAACTCTGTCACAACAAAAAACACGTATGCAAGTTCTAATTCTAAAGTCAAACTCGTGATTAAGGACACAATTATTAAACAGTTAAAAGACCTGTAAGAGAAATGACCAATCCCTAACATGGCAAGCATCCAAGCAAGAAAAGATCTGAACCTCATGGCATTGATCTCGAGTGGTGCCACTGATGGCAGTATAAGGACATGCGAGGGAGGACCAGGGAGGTCTAAATCAAGAGATGGTGTATGAGAGTAGCCTTGAGACACAAAGAAAAATTGTATCCATGGCATGAAAGAAATAGCAGAGGGTGAAGTGCAGACCTGGGCAGCTGTGAGTGTATCATCATGGGTTGCTGGCCTTGTCCTCTCCAATGGCTTCGACAAAGGGGAAAGGGGAGAGCCGTAGGATGCAGCAAGGGCGCCGACTCCACCATGGTCCAAATAGAAACTGCAAATATTGTACAAAAAGAGAAGCCAAAGTGAAAATCAACGGGACCTCATCATTAATTTGATTGTTCTGCTTGAAACCCTTCCTACCATTTATAGCAAGTCATGAAATTGCATAAATCAATTCTGAAGCCAAAGATTAAGAATCTAGACAACGCAAGCAAGATATAAAACTGATGTATACATCTCTCATCTTTTATCTCTACTACTATAGTACACCAGTTTTTGAATTTGAAGTAACCTTTTACGCGTAATACGAACGCCTAATTTCTACTTAACTTTTGTAAAACTCTGTTTGAGTTTTTTTTCCTAGGAAACACAATTTCCATTTAATGTGCTCAAGAAAGAAAGCTAGAAAAGTTGGAGACATAGTTTATCTTACCAACATTGGGTGAATCTGAGGTCTTGCCGGTACAGAAAGAATCCTCGTGATCAAAAGAAGATTCAAAACAGAAACTGGAATTCGCTGCTCAGGGATAGTGCTGAAGGATCCACACATGACAGGTCCTTGTTTGCATCGTAAGAGGTTTTCTGAATAACACACGAACAATAATTAGAGAAGTGGCATGGCACAGTTCTAAGAATTTTAGTCTTCAGTATTAAGGTAGATCCGTCAATTAACTTATCAACAGTGGAGGCATGTGGGGGAGTCGGTGGAACCATGGCCATGGCTGGGGCGACTCGTCTTCCTCGCTGGTCCTGATCCTGCCATGCTTGAAGCCCAACCATAGCCATTCCCAATGTCATGGGCAGAGGCGGAACTGAAGACGCGGGTCGAGACGGCGATCTAGTGTGATAAATCATAAAACGACAAGCCCCTAAATAAATCTACTGCATCTTCGAGAGAGAAACAAAAAGTTTCTCTTCAACCCAAATAATTACACTCCATCAGCTGCCATTTAGCATTTATGGAGAAGCTCTTGCAGCTTATCGTTCAAGGCCTCAACCTGCACCGCACAAAGAACACCTATCAGATAAAACACAATAAAGCATTTGAGAGAAATTCAGTGAGCAAAGAGCAGCTACAATGGATACAGAATAGGCTCAGTTGAATTACAGATAGTTCAAGTGTATCATGAAAACCTCAAGCAGCCCAAAGAACTACTCCCTCCGTTCCGGAATATAAGACGTTTGGGAACCGGTCCGACCAGGTGAAAACCATGTGAAATGACGACTCTACCCTTCCCTAATTATGAATTGGTTCCCTTCCCTAATCACTCGTCCTTGGTCCTCCGCCGACCGCCATCGCCATGGATTCCCCTTCATCGACACCACCACCGGTCCTTAGCTGCTCCTCCGCCATCATCCCTCCCCATCGACTCCACGGCCGGCCGCAGCTTCGATTTGTCTTCCCCACTCCCCATCAACTCCACCACAGACCGCAGATCCTCATCTGCCCTCCGCCCTCCCCATCGTCTCCACCACCGGCCCGATCTGCTTCTCTGTCCGCTGCCCTTCCCATGGATGCCACCTCCAGCCCCAGAAGCCGTGATCTCCGGCAAGCACCAGACCGTGATCTCCGGCAAGCTCAAGGGCGTGAGCTCCGGCAAGCACCTGGTCATGGCCGTGATCTCCGGCAAGTAACATGGCCGTGATCTCCGGCAATCTTCAGTGCATGATCTTTGGCAAGCAGCAGTGGGCGATGTCCAACCAGCGCATGGCTCAGCAATTCTTTGACCTCAATTGCAATCCTCCACCTGAAGAAGATGACGATCAGAATCAACATGCAGGTCGGAGTTGTAAGACTTGTATTTCAACAGATGATCGAAATAAAGAGTTCTCTAGAAGCAGATGCAAGATTAGGAAAGTGATGCACCTTGCGAAGATGCTCAAGTATAGTGGAGCAGTATGCATCTTTCATATGTACGCCACTATGTGTGATAACTGGTGCTCCTTGGCTGGCTCACATTGAACATTCACGCACAGCTCCTGGACAAGATCATGCACACCTCAAGCTGCTCGTTGCCTGTGGCATGCTGAATCGCCAAGACACCACCGTCCTGGAGTATAACAACGTGTTAAAATAATGTCAGTAACAATAGGAAATACTGCCAGTAGCAGTAGGAGTATTGATAGTAGCAGTAGGAGTATTGGCAGTAGCAATTTGAACTGTATTTAAACTTCATATCAGTTGCAAGTTGAAAATTGCATTTCTCACAAGCAACAAGCAACAACTCCTTGCATTTCTCACAAGCAAACATAATTACTGAACTGTATGTACACAATGATCTGTTGAAACCACAAAACTTTAAAAAATTATCTCAAGGCTTGTCATAGTAGAATGGTGAAAGAAAAACCATACCCCTATTACATATACAATCAAATATGCTCCCAACGAGCTTGTTTGGAAGGAAAAGAAAGTATGCAGTTTTTAATCAAGTCATAGATGTACCTGTAAATGATACATGTCATCTCCATTTATCTACTTCTTCCACTGGCTCCATTGTATGGCATCATTAAGATCATAAAAATGCATGAATTTAAACTGCAGTTTGGACTGTATTTAAGTTGAATGATCAAGATATTTACGCATGCCAATTCCTACTCATAAAAGCACACCAAGCAATCAAGGAAGTAATGGACTACACAAGCAAGCAAGGACTTCCTTCAAGAGATCCGCATTAGTTAATGGAGTATATCCCTCTTCAGCAGCATCTTAAGAAAATCCATCACCCGTTGCTATGCAGGCCTGACAGGCATTGGTTGGTCTGGAGCTGGCAGTTCTAGTTGTCCTCGTAGTCGAGCATGCAGCCGCAGTTTACCGGGATCCCAAGGCTGCGGATCATCTCTGCTAACTTGCTTGCTTTGCTCGCACTTCCATTTTACTACTCCAGTGAAAAAATGCAGTGAAAAAGGCAGTGTCAGCTATCAGGAGGAGACAAAATTAAGTATTTCTGCATATGAGTGATCTGGATAGATGTCAATTGTGTGTAACAGGCTACTCAGTATTCTGCATATAATTCAGCTCAAACAATATTCTGAAAACATTAAATTGCAGCAACAAGATGGACTGCTCAGTGCTTAGTACTCTGAAGAGGTAATCAAAAGACTCAATTAACCAAGTTGCGTTGATGCTATATGCAGTTATGTCCCAGCATCCTCAACTCTGTAACATGGCCAGGATCAAGATCTTGACACACACACACACACAGACATGACATGATTTATTTCCTAATTCGTACTGTCTTAATAGGATTTTTTTCATCAACCAAACGTGGATTGGGGGAGCGCATGCATACCGGGAGCTTCTCTGGAGATGGTCGCTGGTTCCGCGGGCGGACGACGAGGAGTCAAAGGGGGCGGAGCCGGAGCCGCGCGCCTGGCGGCAGGACCACGCGCCCGTGTCCCCTTCTCCGCTCCAACCCCTGTCCTCCATAGAGGCGGCCGGAAGAGTGGCCTCGACGAGCAGCGACAGCCGCGGCTGGTGCATAGTCTGGCGAGATCGAAAGAGAAAATCACGCTGGCCTCCTCTGCATCTTGCATCCTTCAAAAGAGAAAATCTAGCAACACACACAGCGGAGGGGAAGATGGGAAGAAACTCACCGAGTGCCTCATCAAGATTGTTTGCGCCGCTCCTCCGCGCTTGTGCACTGGACCTGCGAGGAGGCCAGCGACTTCGCTCGTGCGCAATCCACCTGGACGCAGCTCCGGCGCGCCATGCCTCACCACCACGCTGTGGCGCCTCCTCTTGTCGTACATGTGCCTTGGCCGATTCGATTTGGGGAGCTAGAGGAGGGGGCGCCATGTGAAGCCCTTGCTCAGCTCCGCCCTATTGTGCCTCGTCGCTTGAGGAGGGGCAGCGTGAGAGAGCCTCCACCGTGAGGAGGCCCCGGTGCCGTCTGACCGCCGCTGCCGTCGGAGCTCCCGCAAAAACCAGCAGCAGCCCTTACCCGCACCGGCCCAGCCCCACCACGTCCAGCCGCCTGGTGAGCGAGCCCCGCTGCTACCCGATTGTCGCCGCCCTCGGAGGTCCCGCGACAGGAAGAGGAGAGGACGGGGACGAGGAAAGGAGTGGGTGTCGCCGCCGCCAACCTCCATGCGCACTCCGGGCGTCTGCCGCGGCCAGCACAGCCGCCGTTGCCGCTGACCAGTTCCGTTCCGTCCGCCGCCACCGTCGGGTCTCCCGCAGCCAGGAGGCGGCTGATTGGGAGGAAGCCAGGAGGCGTCGGGGTGGAGAGAGGGGGGCGTGGATTGGGGGAGGAGAGGACCAATCTCGATCTAGGGTTTTCACCGCTCAACACACAAACGAATGAAACAAGAGACGTGAACGAGCGCTGATGGCTGCCTCCGACTGCTGGACCGCACACATAGATGGCCCCACATGTCATGGACCTGCTTGGAAGACAAAGGAGTGAGAAAGAAATTACCAGATCCGACGGCCAGGGTGAAAAGTGGGTGGGCAGTGTTACTGTAGCGGTGAAAACGGACGCACCAGATGCATTTGCCCCTCTCAGGTGCCTCCAATGAGCGGGTAGTATTAGAACATTTATAGGAGAAATATAAAACACACCATCAACATGAATCAAACACACCTACAATAGTTTGTAATTATGTAGGAGCGGAAGTTCCATTTTTTTTCCATTTTACTTGGGATAATATTCATTCACCTATGATAGTTCTTCATGAAAGAAAATCCTTATGATAAATACGCTTATATATAGGTACATGACCTTTAAATAAATTGTTATTTCAACTTTATTTTTTCTTCACAAGAGAACAATTTAGAGCTTCATGTCAAAAGAGGTTCTTTATTATTATTAGTCTCCAACGTGGAGTAACTCTTATCAGTTAACAGAATCTATTCTCTGGGGTGTGTTAGTCTTTAGTCCTATACACAATATTTCTATTCACTTTTTCTTAATGATGAGTCTACCTTGTGCGAAAGAAAATATTGCTCTCCAGTTTGCACACAAAACTGCCCATTGTTTTTCCAAATGGGTAATGGACTATTAACCAGCTTCATCATAGTACATGCTTTTGCTTTATAAGGTACTACAATTATGCTCTATGAGATTCTGTGTTGCTATTTCCAAGGTTTACACGAATATATAATTTGGAACATGGTTTTCCACACACTAATACAAAGTTTGAACCATGGTTGACACAAATATAAAACATTGTAAAATCTAAACCTAACTAGTGTTGGCATCGCAGGTTTCGTATGTTTGCTGCCAAGAAAGAACACTCGCAGGCACACCCAGTCACCCAAACTGGAAAATCCAGCTGTTGACGGTGCCCCTGTTGGTTCTTTCGAGGAAGAACAACCAGAAACCTCCGTGCCTATTTTCGCTGCGAAGAAACAACACTCAACCATCATCCTCCTCGGCGCTGTCGCCGTGGTAGTGTCGCCAGCAGCGCGTCTCGTCGAAGACCTTGACGCTCATATCCCCCTCGCCAAGGTAGGAGAACATGAGTACGAAACCGGCTTCGAGTTGGTGGTAGCGCAAGAACTTCTCCCAGCCGATGTGGAGGTACATCTTTCCGCGCGCGCCGTAGATCACGTCCACGATCCACCGACAGTAGCCGCATGCAGCCTCCCGCAGATGCAGCGATCCTGGCTCGTCGCCGGCGACGAAGTTGGTGAACGTGATCGGCAGCCTCTGGATGCCGTGTGGATCGCCCTTGTGGAAGATGACAAACTCGAACACCACCCGCCGCTCCTCCTCTTGCAGATCCGACGATGAAGATGACGGCGTCGCAGGCGACGACGAGTGTGCAGCTCTGCCGCGGCCACGATCACGACCACAGCCGTGACCTCGGCCTCCGCCTCTACCAGCCATGGAATCGACTCTTGAGATGGTGGCGGCTAGGGTTGAGAGAGGGGCGCTAGGATTTGTGTGTGAGAGGGACGATGATAGAGCGGCCCTTTTTATAGGCCGGAGGGAGGCGGGGGAACGGTGGCGCTCATTAACACCGGCACGCAAAGCTAGGTGCGACGAGACGCTTCGCTGCGCCTCTGCGGGAACTGCACCGTCACTGCGCGCCAATAACTTCCGTCGCGAGGTAGGCGACGGGTAGGTTAAACTTCAATGTGCCGCTGACGCGTCGGTCCCGCCACTCCCTGCCTCGCTTTTCGTTGTGTCCGGCGTCCCCGGAGCGTCCCCTGTGTAGCGGGGACGGGCTCGGGGCGCCGAACACCGTATCGGGCCGCGTCGGACAAAAAAAGGCTTTGGGGGACATGGCTGGGAACGTTTTTTTGTCCGCCATGCCCCAAATCCCTTTGGTGGACGCGGCTGAAGGTGCTCTCACGATGCAATAGCTTCTGATGCATCATGGTCGAAGTCAAAGGATATTGAACATGGCTTTGAGAAGTTCCATTCGAGCCATATCATCATAAGAATGATACTTGGTTGTCCTGGATTTGCTGATGTATACATGTACCTCATATTTAATCCTTTATATGACTGTTCTTTATAAGTTATATAACCCTGTTCTGTTCATCAATTTTGTGAACCATGCTTGAATGAAATTTCAAAGTTTATGTGTTAGTGTACTCCTTCAGTGTAATTTTAGGTAAGTTCTCTCTGATATGCTTAGCTATGTCTGATGAGGTTTGTTTCTTCTCAACTTCTTGGTCACTGCAGTTCCAAGGTGGTCGCTCCTTATCTGGAATCTCCAGATTCCGCGGTGAAGGATCTTGTGAAATCCGAGCTGCTGCTGATTGATGGTGGCAAACTGATAATCCCAGGCCATAAAGCAGCTGAGAAGAAGTGAGCTTTCTTGATGGTGCTTTCACCATCGCCGGCAGGTAAAGGTGGTGTCCACGCTTCACCCATAGATGAATTTTTGTCACTTGGCTTTGTCATGAATATGATAGTTTGCACCAATGAGTAGGGAATGATCCTATCACCTCCGTTACTCCGAAGAACGAAATCTTACCATATTTTGGTGTATATCTTTTGCATTCGAGTTAGCATCCTGATTCATTTTTTGTATGTTTTCACTGAGAGTAGCAAGATTTTATTCGTCTAGACATACCAGTGAAGGAATACTCATTTTTAACAGAAATTTGAGCAGCATCACTGACAAAAAAAAACATATATTTTATCTCCTAAAAAACAGATAATTTGTTGCATTAGAATCAAGAAAAAAATAGTGCGCAATAGCGCCAGAATGATGTAGTGTGAACTGTCTAGAAACGCTTAGCGTGCTTTTAGCGTCGAAATAGCGCGCTATTTTTTTCCATGATTAGAATACAATTTGTGCATATGTTGAGTGACACTAATCTAAAATGTGAAAGAGAAGAGAATCAACACATAAACCTGAGAAAATCTTTCCAGATAGAAAAGTTTAATTACTGTTGAAGGTGCGTCTTAAAGCTGGTTTAAGCCATACTGCAGCCTTCTAACTGTGTGATTTTGTATTAGGACATGTAGTTATTGAAGAATCCCGTATGATCCTAGGGCATAGAAACAAAACAAAGCGCGGGAAAGTTTATCGTCTGCGCTTTGGTGTTTGCGTTGGAGACACGCTCCACGGACTCTTATTTAGACGCTATGCATTAAGGGCATCTCCAGCGGCGCGACGCATTTCGGACGTCCAAACGGACGCGTCGTGTCCGTTTGTGTCGGGCCAAATGGTCGAAACCGTCCGGGCGTCCGTCTGCGTCGGGGGTGGCTCCAGCGGCACGACGCATAATTTTTTTTTTCATTCATTCGCCATAATTTAAAGTGATTTCTATTTTCCTGCCCTGGCTCCTTAGTTGTACTCAGTTTTCCCCAGCTCTTTAGTTTTTCCTCAGTTTTCCCCAAGCCCTTGTTTGAAACCCGCAGAAGCAGCTCAGACGGCAGGATTTTCGTTTAGTTGACCGTTCTGTCACGTGTGGGGCCGCGTCGTGTGGGACCGCGCCGCGTGGGGCTGGTAGAAAGGGACCGCGTGGGACAGGACGAGACCGCGTTTGGTTGCACGTGAGCAGGAGCTGGGTTCTGTCTCTCTCGGCCCCAAATTGGCATTATTAAGAGCACCTTTTTCCCCTCTTTCTCTCTGTCCTTTTCACTAAAATAGTATCAAATCTAGAGAAGTTTGCATTTCTGTATTTCTTCAATTATTTGTGTCTTTTGGCCCTTGTTGTTTGCCCAATATGGCAGCAAATCTAGTACTCCCTCTGGTCCATATGTATGTAGTTAAATCTAGAAGCAAATCTCCAGGGTAATGTACGATAAATTCACAGTCATAGTAAATAGAGAAAACAAAGACCAACAAAATATAGTAGAATAGGGATAGATAATAGGGATC
>NC_061510.1:343344184-343361726 GCF_022539505.1 Lolium rigidum
GGGGGGGGGTCGAGGGACAAAGAAGGCATCGAATCATTGTATCTCAAACCCTAGTTTTTGCATCGTCGAGTACTTTTCGGCTGAAACCTTCGAGATCTACTTGCCCTCTACATCTAACAAAACCCTAGTCTACAATCCGTAGGCATTGACAAGTTAATCCCTTGTCACCAGCCGCGTACCCCAAACGCCGCCCCCAAATAAATATTGGTGCACGAAAATAAAGGTTTTCATTCAAATTTGATTATATATTACAAAGTTTGAATGAAAACGGCTAGATTTCATCTAAACCTAGACTACTGACCGCCCGGCGGTGCGTTCGACGGCCCCGCCCCGTCGTCGCCTCCCCTCCGCCGCAGCTCCTGCTGCGCGCGCCGCCTCTCCTTGCGTTGGGCGGTGGCCAGACGCCGCCGCTCCAGCAGCGCGTCGTCGTCCGCCCTCCCCTACAGCGCCTCCTGGAGGGAGAGCTCGACGGCGCGACGAATCTGCGCCTCTTCGCGGGCACGGGCGTCGTCCTGGAGCTTTTTCTCCGACTCAAAGGACTCGACGATCGCGCGTTGCTGATCGGCCATCTCGTCCGGGTGCGGCCCGTCGTCGTCGGACCACTCGAACTCGTCGTCGTCGTCATCCTCCACCTCGGTCTCCTCCTCCTCCTCATCCTCACCCGTTGGGGCCTCCATCATCGCCGCCGCCAACGCGTCGGCCTCCGCCGCCAACTCGTCTGCCCGCCTCCTCCAGGCCACCTCCGTTGCCGCCAGCGCCGCCTCCCACTGCTGATGCTCCTCCGCCGCCAGCTGCTGCTGGCGCTCGAGCGACTCCCGCCGCCGGCGCTCGATCGCCACCCGCCGTTCACGTTACTGCGCGTCCCGCTCCTCGCGCTGGCGCCGGCGCTGGCGCTCATCATCCCACCGCTGGCTCATCTCCTCCGTCCGGTGCCGCCGCGCCTCCTCTTCCGTGGAGGCGTCGAACGCCGCAATGGTGTCCGCCAGCGCCTCCTCCTGCCACGCTGCTGCCGCCGCGTTCTCGGCAGCTGCATGGCCAGGGGCGTCGAACACCGCTACATCCGCCGCGTGCGCCGCCTCACGCCGCTGGCGGGCCTGCAGCTCGAGTGCCTCCCGCCGCTCCTGACGATGTGCACGGTAATTCTCCATCCCTCGCCACCGCCGCTCTTCACATGCGGCAACGTCGATGCCGAACTGCAAATCCGGTGGTGGAGGTGGTGCTGGAGAAGACGACGGTGGAGGGAACTGGCCATCGCCGGGGCGGTTCGCCATTGCGAACTAGTGGTGGAGGAGACGGTGGTGGAGTGACGAGGACTGTGCTTGTGGTGGAGAAAGGGGTGCCGGCGGCTGTGGTGGCTGCCATTGAGCCGGGAGGGACTTTTATAGACGCCGGCGTCGGGAAGAAAGCGCGGGAAGAGGCGAGAAGAGTCGGGAAGAAAGCGTGGGAACGGGCGGTGGCATGCGAATGCCGACGATGCGTGGAGGCTCGGCAGCACCGACGAGACGTCTCGCCTGCCCCTCCATCGCCATTAAGGCAAAGATGCCGTCGTGTCTCACTGCGCGCGAATAACTTCCGTCGCGAGGTAGGCGACGGTTAGGTCCAAACTTGAATGAGTCGCTGACTCGTCGAGCCCGCGTCGCTTCGCCTCGCTTTTCGTTGTGTCCGGCGTGCCCGGAGCGTCCCCTGTGGGGCGGGGACGGGCTCGGGGCGCCGGACACCGTGCGCGTCGGACAAAATTCAACTTTGGAGGATGCGGCTGGAACCGTTTTTTGGTCCGGCGGGTCCCAAATTGCTTTAGGGGACGCGACTGGAGATGCTCTTAGGGCCGTCTTTGGTTGCCCCGGCTCCTTTCCCCCTCTCCTTCGACGGCCTCGCCGGCTGGAGTGTGTGTGTTTGGCTCTATGCCATGGATGATATTCTCGTTGGTGCCATCACGCGGTGCTAGGAGATTGTGAGGGCAGTTCCTCGGTCGTTTTCCATGGTGGTGGAGCACGCTGAAGCTCTGGGCCTGGGGTTGGGGTCCTTGCCAGATCTTTTCTTCCCCATGAAACCGTAGGGGACTCCCCTACGGTATATCCCCTGTAATTTTCCATTAAACTAGGTTAGCAGAAGTACATTAGCGATGGATTACAAGGGGGTGTGCAAGGAGAGAAGGAAGAGGGAGCTCAACAGAAGTTAATTTAAAAACATCTAGAAATTCTCAATTCAATCCACAAGACTTTCTCGAACGCCCTATGGGAGATCAGAATAAAATCCTTCTTGAACACCACCCTCCAAGCTTGAAACGAGGGCCTTATTTTCTCAAATATCAAGCCATTACGTTGCTTCCAAATAGCCCATAGAGCACAAGTGCTATTTACAAAATACTTGTCCTTGAAAGTTCCTTTCCGCTCGCTCAAACATATTCTCCAATCCATGTGTGAAGTTTCATTGGATGACCAGCTTCCGCCAACATTTCACAACAGAATCACAATTTCTACTAAGAGCATCTCCAGTGGGGCGACGCATTTCGAACGCTCAAACAGACGCGCCGAAATGGTCGAAATCGACCGCGCGTTCATTTGTGTCGGGGGTGGCTCCAACGACACGACGAATAATTTTTTTCTCATTCATAAAAGTCATAATTTACATTAATAAAAAACATAAAAAGACTTTAAAAAGGCCATAAAGGCATGGTAAAACTAGGTACTGCCTACTGGTGGTCGTCGCTGATGAGGTGGATGAATTCCGGCGTCGGCCATGGAAGCTGGTACGCCGGCGGTGGAGGACGTAGGGCAGGCTGCGGCAACTGCGGCCAGGCCGTCACCTACGTAGGAGGCTGTGGTGAAGGTGGCCACGGATCCCAGGCCGGAGCAGCAGACGGCGCGCCGTCGTTGGAACGCGTCGGTGTCGCTGGAGGAGTCGTCAGCCTCCCTTGCGCGAGCACGGACTCGCGGGGCTGGATTGCGAGCCCGTCTCACAAATCGAGCTCGTTGAGCTTGCTATTGGCCAGTGCCATGGCAATAGCCTCGTCCTCGGTAATGTCCGGCGGCTGGGTCTCCGGATCCCACGCCGGCCCGCCGTCATCGTGGTGGTAGTCTGCGCACTCCGCGTGCTCGTCCTCGTCCTCATCCGCGTCCTCCTGGTCGTTCTCCTCTTTTTCCACGGAGTTCTCGCGGTCGAAGTACTTGACGTCGCCGAGGTAGTGATACGCGTAAAGCATACGCCCGTTGGGAACCCCAAGTGGAAGGTGTGATGCGTACAACTGCAAGTTTCCCTCAGTAAGAAACCAAGGTTTATCGAACCAGTAGGAGTCAAGGATCACGTGAAGGTCGTTGGTGACGGAGTGTAGTGCGGCGCAACACCAGGGATTCCGACGCCAACGTGGAACCTGCACAACACAATCAAAGTACTTTGCCCCAACGTAACAGTGAGGTTGTCAATCTCACCGGCTTGCTGTAAACAAAGGATTAGATGTATAGTGTGGATGATGATGTTTGTTTGCGAAGAACAGTAAGGAACAATTGCAGTAGATTGTATTTCAGATGTAAAGAATGGACCGGGGTCCACAGTTCACTAGTGGTGTCTCTCCGATAAGAAATAACATGTTGGATGAACAAATTACAGTTGGGCAATTGACAAATAAAGAAGGCATAACAATGCACATACATATATCATGATGAGTACTATGAGACTTAATCAGGGCATTACGACAAATTACATAGACCGCTATCCAGCATACATCTATGCCTAAAAAGTCCACCTTCAGGTTATCATCCGAACCCCTTCCAGTATTAAGTTGCAAACAACAGACAATTGCATTAAGTATGGTGCGTAATGTAATCAACATAAATATCCTTAGACAAAGCATTGATGTTTTATCCCTAGTGGCAACAGCACATCCACAACCTTAGAACTTTCTGTCACTGTCCCAGATTCAATGGAGGCATGAACCCAATATCGAGCATAAATACTCCCTCTTGGAGTCACAAGTATCAACTTGGCCAGAGCCTCTACTAGCAACGGAGAGCATGCAAGAACATAAACAACATATATGATAGATTGATAATCAACTTGACATAGTATTCAATATTCATCGGATCTCAACAAACACAACATGTAGCATTACAAATAGATGATCTTGATCATGATAGGCAGCTCACAAGATCTAACATGATAGCACAATGAGGAGAAGACAACCATCTAGCTACTGCTATGGACCCATAGTCCAGGGGTGAACTACGCACACATCGATCCGGAGGCGATCATGGTGATGAAGAGACCTCCGGGAGATGATTCCCCTCTCCGGAAGGGTGCCGGAGGCGATCTCCTGAATCTCCCGAGATGGGATTGGCGGCGGCGGCGTCTCTGGAAGGTTTTCCGTATCGTGCCTCTCGGTACTGGGTTTTCGCGACGAAGGCTTTAAGTAGGCGGAAGGGTAGGTTTAGGGGCGACACGAGGGGCCCACACAACAGGGCGGCGCGGCCCCACCCTTGGCCGCGCGGCCCTGGTGTGGCGTCGCCTCGTTGCCCCACTTCGTAATCCTTTCGGTCTTCTGGAAGCTTCGTGGAAAAATAAGACCCTGGGCGTTGATTTCGTCCAATTCCGAGAATATTTCCTTACTAGGATTTCTGAAACCAAAAACAGTAGAAAACAGACTGGCTCTTCGGCATCTCGTCAATAGGTTAGTGCCGGAAAAAGCATAATAATGACATATAATGTGTATAAAACATGTGAGTATCATCATAAAAGTAGCATGGAACATAAGAAATTATAGATACGTTTGAGACGTATCAAGCATCCCTAAGCTTAGTTCCTACTCGCCCTCGAGTAGGTAAACGATAACAAAGATAATTTCTGAAGTGACATGCTATCATAATCTTGATCAATACTATTGTAAAGCATATGAGATGAATGCAGCGATTCGAAGCAATGGTGAAGACAATGAGTAAACAAATGAATCATATAGCAAAGACTTTTCATGAATAATACTTTCAAGACAAGCATCAATAAGACTTGCATAAGAGTTACTCATAAAACAAGAGATTCAAAGTAAAGGCATTGAAGCAACACAAAGGAAGATATAAGTTTCAACGGTTGCTTTCAACTTCAACATGTATATCTCATGGATAATTGTCAACACAAAGTAATATAATAAGTGCAATAGGTAAACATGTAAGAATCAATGCACACAGTTGATACAAGTGTTTGCTTCTAAGATAGAAAGAAGTAGGTAAACTGACTCAACAATAAAGTAGAAGATTGGCCCTTCGCAGAGGGAAGCATGCAAGGTAGTCAGAGTCGGGATTCGGAGTTGAGTCGATTTTCATCGGGCAGAATCGAGTCGTAGTATATAATCGTAGAATCTGGGGTCCTACCATACTTACTCAGTGAAGATATTATTATCAAGCACAAAGTTTGTTTAGTAGTATAATGGAGATAAAAATAATAATTCATAATGTTTCTAGCAATAATGTTCTAGCGATAGATCATTTGAGGTTTGGTAGGTAAATAAAGGGTACTGAAGCAAGTGAAAAGGGCTTGGAATGTTTAAGTAGTATCCCTGTAGGCTTAGCGGATGGGAAAAATAAAGAGTTAGTAGAATCGAAAAATCCATAAAAAAGGATCGAGATTTTACATTATTGTAAAGGATTCTATGATTTGGATCGGGACTCAACATGGATTCTACCTGATTGGGATTCATGGTGGGATTTGGATCGATACACTGATGTAAGATCGTCAAATCATAGGATTCCGGTAGTAGGATCGGGATTCTGACTACCTTGGAAGCATGGATTACTATATTTGTGCTAGAGCTTTTCATTTTGAAAACATAGAAACAATTTTGTCAACGGTAGTAATAAATCATATGTGTTATGTATAAGATATCCTATAACTTGCAAGCTTCATGCATAGTATACCAATAGTGCTCGCACCTTGTCCTAATTATCTTGGATTAACATGGATTATCATTGCATAGCATATGTTTCAACCAAGTGTCACAAAGGGGTACCTCTATGCCGCTTCGTACAAAGGTCTAAGGAGAAAGCTCACATTGGATTTCTCGCTTTTGATTATTCTCAACTTAGACATCCATACCGGGACAACATAGACAACAGCTAATGGACTCCTCTTTAATGCATAAGCATTCAACAACAGTTAATATTCTCATAAGAGATTGAGGATTAATTGTCCAAACTGAAACTTCCACCATGAATCATGGCTTTAGTTAGCGGCCCAATGTTCTTCTCTAACAATATGCATACTCAAACCATTTGATCATGAAAATCGCCCTTACTTCAGACAAGATGAACATGCATAGCAACTCACATGATATTCAACAAAGGTAAAAGTTGATGGCGTCCCCAGAAACATGGTTACCACTCAACAAGCAACTTATTAAGAAATAAGATACATAAGTACATATTCTTCACCACAATAGTTTTTAAGGCTATTTTCCCATGAGCTATATATTGCAAAGACAAAGAATAGAATTTTAAAGGTAGCACTCAAGTAATGTACTTTGGAATGGCAGAGAAATACCATGTAGTAGGTAGGTATGGTGGACACAAATGGCATAGTTTTTGGCTCAAAGATTTGGATGCACGAGAAGAATTCCTCTCAATACAAGGCTAGGATAGAAAGGTTGTTTGAAGCAAACTCAAGTATAAAATGGTGCAGCAAAGCTCACATATGAACATATTGTAAGCATTATAAGACTTTACATCGTCTCCTTGTTGTTCAAACACCTTAACCAGAAAATATCTAGACTCTAGAGACCAATCATGCAAACCAAATTTTAACAAGCTCTATGTAGTTTTTCATTAATAGGTACAAAGTACATGATGCAAGAGCTTAAACATGATCTATATGAGCACAACAATTGCCAAGTATCAAATTATTCAAGACATTATACCAATTACCACATGCAACATTTTCTGTTTCCAACCATATAACAATGAACGAAGTAGTTCACCCTTCGCCATGAACATTAAAAGTAAAGCTAAGAACATATGTGTTCATACGAAACAGCGGAGCATGTCTCTCTCCCAAACAAATAATGCTAGGATCCAATTTTATTCAAACAAAAACAAAAACAAAAACAAAAACAAACAGACGCTCCAAGTAAAGCACATAAGATGTGACGGAATACAAATATAGTTTCACTACAGGTGACCTGATAAGTTGTCGATGAAGAAGGGATGCCTTGGGCATCCCCAAGCTTAGATGCTTGAGTCTTCTTAAAATATGCAGGGATGAACCACGGGGGCATCCCCAAGCTTAGACTTTTCACTCTTTTTGATCATATTGTATCATCCTCCTCTCTTAACCCTTGAAAACTTCCTCCACACAAAACTCAAAATAATCTCATTAGAGGGTTAGTGCATAATTGAAAATTCATATATTCAGAGGTGACATAATCATTCTTAACACTTCTGGACATTGCACAAAGCTACTGAAAGTTAATGGAACAAAGAAATCCATCAAACATAGCAAAACATGCAATGCGAAATAAAAGGCAGAATCTGTCAAAACAGAACAGTCCGTAAACACGAATTTTTCAGGGGCACTTAACTTGCTCAGATGAAAATGCCCAAATTGAATGAAAGTTGCGCACATATCTGAGGATCACGTACGTAAAACGGCAGATTTTTCTAAATTTTCTACAGCAGGGGCGGCTCAATTTCGTGACAGCAAGAAATCTGTTCCTGCGCAGTAATCCAAATCTAGTATTGACTTTACTATCAAAGACTTTACTTGGCACAACAATGCAATAAAATAAAGATAAGAAGAGGTTGCTACAGTAGTAACAACTTCCAAGACTCAAATATAAAACAAAAGTGCAGAAGTAAAATAATGGGTTGTCTCCCATAAGAGCTTTTCTTTAACGCCTTTCAGCTAGGCGCAGAAAGTGTGTATCAAGTATTATCAAGAGATGAAGCATCAACATCATAATTTGTTCTAATAATAGAATCGTAAGGTAACTTCATTCTCTTTCTAGGGAAGTGTTCCATACCTTTCTTGAGAGGAAATTGATATTTAATATTACCTTCCTTCATATCAATGGTAGCACCAACGGTTCGAAGAAAAGGTCTTCCCAATATAATGGGACAAGATGCATTGCATTCAATATCCAAGACAACAAAATCAACGGGGACAAGGTTATTGTTAACCATAATGCGAACATTATCAATCCTCCCCAAAGGTTTCTTTATAGCATTATCAAGCAAGATTAACATCCAAATAACAATTTTTCAATGGTGGCAAGTCAAGCATATCATAGATTTTCTTAGGCATAATAGAAATACTTGCACCAAGATCACATAAAGCATTACAATCAAAATCATTGACCCTCATCTTAATGATGGGCTCCCAACCATCTTCTAACTTCCTAGGAATAGAAGTTTCAAGTTTTAGTTTCTCCTCTCTAGCTTTTATGAGAGCATTTGTAAAATGTTTTGTAAAGGCCAAATTTATAGCACTAGCATTGGGACTTTTAGCAAGTTTTTGTAAGAACTTTATAAATTCAGAGATGTGACAATCATAAAAATCTAAACCATTATGATCTACAGCAATGGGATCATTGTCCCCAATATTTTGAAAAATTTCAGCAGTTTTATCACAAGCAGTTTCAGCAATTTTAGCAATTTCAGCAGTTTCAGGCAATTTTGCATGCTTTGCACTAGGAGTAGAAACATTGCCAACACCAATTATTTTACCATTGATAGTAGGGGTGTAGCAACATGTGAAGCATTATCATTACTAGTGGTGGTAATAGTCCAAACTTTAGCTACATTATTCTCTTTAGCTAGTTTTTCGTTTTCTTCTCTTTCCCACCTAGCATGCAATTCAGCCATCAATCTAATATTTTCATTAATTCGAACTTGGATGGCGTTTGCTGTAGTAACAATTTTATTATCATTATCCTTATTAGGCATAACTTTCAATTTTAAAAGATCAACATCAGAGGCAAGTCTATCAACCTTAGAAGCAAGAATATCAATTTTATCAAGCTTTTCTTCAACAGATTTGTTAAAAGCAGTTTGTGTACTAATAAATTCTTTAAGCATAGATTCAAGACCAGGGGGCACACTCCTATTATTGTTGTAAGAATTCCCATAAGAATTACCATAACCATTACCATTAGCAGAAGGATATATATGGCCTATAGTTGTTACCAGAATTATTCCTATAAGCATTGTTGTTGAAATTATTACTTTTAATGAAGTTCACATCAACATGTTCTTCTTGGGCAACCAATGAAGCTAAAGGAACATTATTAGGATCAACATTAGATCTACCATTCACAAGCATAGACATAATAGCATCAATCTTATCACTCAAGGAGGAGGTTTCTTCAAAAGAATTTACCTTCTTACCTTGTGGAGCTCTTTCCGTGTGCCATTCGAGTAATTGATCATCATATCATCAAGAAGTTTTGTTGCCGCCCCCAAAGTGATGGACATAAAGGTACCTCCAGCAGCTGAATCCAATAGGTTCCGCGAAGAAAAATTCAATCCTGCATAGAAGGTTTGGATGATCATCCAAGTAGTTAGTCCATGGGTAGGGCAATTCTTCACCAAAGATTTCATTCTCTCCCATGCTTGAGCAACATGTTCATTATCTAATTGCTTAAAATTCATTATGCTACTTCTCAGAGATATAATTTTAGCGGGAGGATAATATCTACCAATAAAAGCATCCTTACATTTAGTCCATGAATCAATACTATTTTTAGGCAAAGATAGCAACCAATCTTTAGCTCTTCCTCTTAAGGAGAAAGGAAACAATTTTAATTTTATAATGTCACCATCTACATCCTTATACTTTTGCATTTCACATAGTTCAACAAAATTATTAAGATGGGCAGCAGCATCATCAGAACTAACACCAGAAAATTGCTCTCTCGTAACCAGATTAAGTAAAACAGGTTTAATTTCAAAGAATTCTGCTGTAGTAGCAGGTGGAGCAATAGGTGTGCATAGGAAATCATTATTATTTGTGCTAGTGAAGTCACACAACTTAGTATTCTCAACAGTACCCATTTTAGCAGTAGTAAATAAAGCAAACTAAATAAAGTAAATGCAAGTAACTAATTTTTTTTTGTTTTTAATATGGAGAACAAGACAGTAAATAAAGTAAATCTAGCAACTATTTTTTTTGTATTTTTGATATAAGAGCAAACAAAGCAGTAAATAAAATAAAGTAAAACAAAGCAAGACAAAAACAAAGTAAAGAGACTGGATGTGGGAGACTCCCCTTGCAGCGTGTCTTGATCTCCCCGGCAACGGCGCCAGAAATTTAGCTTCATACGCGTAAAGCACACGCCCGTTGGGAACCCCAAGTGGAAGGTGTGATGCGTACAGCAGCAAGTTTCCCTCAGTAAGAAACCAAGGTTTATCGAACCAGTAGGAGTCAAGGATCACGTGAAGGTCGTTGGTGACGGAGTATAGTGCGGCGCAACACCAGGGATTCCGGCGCCAACGTGGAACCTGCACAACACAATCAAAGTACTTTGCCCCAACGTAACAGTGAGGTTGTCAATCTCACCGACTTGCTGTAAACAAAGGATTAGATGTATAGTGTGGATGATGATGTTTGTTCGCGAAGAACAGTAAAGAACAATTGCGGTAGATTGTATTTCAGATGTAAAGAATGGACCGGGGTCCACAGTTCACTAGCGGTGTCTCTCCCATAAGATAGCGAGATGTTGGGTGAACAAATTACGGTTGGGCAATTGACAAATAAAGAAGGCATAACAATGCACATACATATATCATGATGAGTACTATGAGATTTAATCAGGGCATTACGACAAAGTACATAGACCGCTATCCAGCATGCATCTATGCCTAAAAAGTCCACCTTCAGGTTATCATCCGAACCCCTTCCGGTATTAAGTTGTAAACAACAGACAATTGCATTAAGTATGGTGCGTAATGTAATCAACACAAATATCCTTAGACAAGGCATCGATGTTTTATCCCTAGTGTCAACAGCACATCCACAACCTTAGAACTTTCTGTCACTGTCACAGATTTAATGGAGGCATGAACCCACTATCGAGCATAAATACCCCCTCTTGGAGTCACAAGTATCAACTTGGCCAGAGCCTCTACTAGCAACGGAGAGCATGCAAGAACATAAATAACATATATGATAGATTGATAATCAACTTGACATAGTATTCAATATTCATCGGATCCCAACAAACACAACATGTAGGATTACAAATAGATGATCTTGATCATGATAGGCAGCTCACAAGATCTAACATGATAGCACAATGAGGAGAAGACAACCATCTAGCTACCGCTATGGACCCATAGTCCAGGGGTGAACTACTCACACATCGATCCGGAGGCGATCATGGCGATGAAGAGACCTCCGGGAGATGATTCCCTCTCCGGCAGGGTGCCGGAGGCGATCTCCCGGATCCCCCGAGATGGGATTGGCAGCGGCGGCGTCTCCGGAAGGTTTTCCGTATCGTGGCTCTCGGTACCGGGGGTTTCGCGACGGAGGCTTTAAGTAGGCGGAAGGGCAGGTCGGGGGGCCACACGAGGGCCCCACACGCCGGGGCCGCGCGGCCAGCACTCGGGCCGCGCCGCCCGTTGTGGCGGTGCCTCGTGGCCCCACTTCGTCTCTCCTCGGACTTCCGGAAGCTTCGTGCAAAAATAGGACCCCGGGCGTTGATTTCGTCCAATTCCGAGAATATTTCCTTACTAGGATTTCTGAAACAAAAAACAGCAGTAAAACAAGAATCGGCTCTTCGGCATCTCGTCAATAGGTTAGTGCCGGAAAATGCATAATAATGACATATAATGTGTATAAAACATGTGAGTATCATCATAAAAGTAGCATGGAACATAAGAAATTATAGATACGTTTGGGACGTATCAAGCATCCCCAAGCTTAGTTCCTACTCGCCCTCGAGTAGGTAAACGATAACAAAGATAATTTCTGAAGTGACATGCTATCATAATCTTGATCATACTATTGTAAGCATATGAGATGAATGCAGCGATTCGAAGCAATGATGAAGATAATGAGTAAACTAATGAATCATATAACAAAGACTTTTCATGAATAATACTTTCAAGACAAGCATCAATAAGACTTGCATAAGAGTTACTCGTAAAGCAATAAATTCAAAGTGAAAGCATTGAAGCAACACAAAGGAAGATAAAGTTTCAGCGGTTGCTTTCAACTTCAACATGTATATCTCATGGATAATTGTCAACACAAAGCAATATAACAAGTGCAATAAGTAAACATGTAAGAATCAATGCACACAGTTGATACAAGTGTTTGCTTCTAAGATAGAAAGAATAGGCAAACTGACTCAACAATAAAGTAAAAGATAGGCCCTTCGCAGAGGATTGGTTACTATATTTGTGCTAGAGCTTTTCATTTTGAAAACAAGAAACAATTTTGTCAACGGTAGTAATAAAGCATATGAGTTATGTATAAGACATCTTATAAGTTGCAAGCCTCATGCATAGTATACTAATAGTGCTCGCACCTTGTCCTAATTAGCTTGGGTTAACACGGATTATCATTGCATAGCATATGTTTCAACCAAGTGTCACAAAGGGGTACCTCTATGCCGCCTGTACAAAGGTCTAAGGAGAAAGCTCGCATTGGATTTCTCGCTTTTGATTATTCTCAACTTAGACATCCATACCGGGACAACATAGACAACAGATAATGGACTCCTCTTTAATGCATAAGCATTCAACAACAGCTTAATATTCTCATAAGAGATTGAGGATTAGCTGTCCACACTCGAAACTTCCACCATGAATCATGGCTTTAGTTAGCGGCCCAATGTTCTTCTCTAACAGTATGCATACTCAAACCATTTGATTGTGAAAACCGCCCTTACTTCAGACAAGACGAACATGCATAGCAACTCACATGATATTCAACAAAGGTAAAAGAGTTGATGGCGTCCCCAGAAAACATGGTTACCGCTCAACAAGCAACTTATTAAGAAATAAAACACATAAGTACATATTCCTCACCACGATAGTTTTTAAGGCTATTTGTCCCATGAGCTATATATTGCAAAGGTAAAGAATAGAAGTTTTAAAGGTAGCACTCAAGTATTGTACTTTGGAATGGCGGAGAAATACCATGTGGTAGGTAGGTATGGTGGACACAAATGGCATGGTTATTGGCTCAAGGATTTGGATGCACGAGAAGAATTCCTCTCAATACAAGGCTAGGCTAGCAAGGTTGTTTGAAGCAAACTCAAGTATAAAAGGTGCAGCAAAGCTCACATAAGAACATATTGTAACTATTATAAGACTTTACATTGTCTCCTTGTTGTTCAAACACCTCAACCGTAAAATATCTAGACTCTAGAGATCAATCATGCAAACCAAATTTTAACAAGCTCTATATAGTTATTCATTAATGAGTACAAGGTACATGATGCAAGAGCTTAAACAGGATCTATATGAGCACAACAATTGCCAAGTATCACATTATTCAAGACATTTTACCATTTACCACATGCGGCATTTTCCGTTTCCAACCATATAACAATGAATGAAATGGTCCAACTTTCGCAATGAACATTAAAGATAAAGCTAAGAACATGTGTGTTCATACGAAACAGCGGAGCGTGTCTCTCTCCCAAACAAAGAATTCTAGGATCCGATTTATTCAAATGAAAACAAAAATAAAAAACAAACAGACGCTCCAAGTAAAGCACATAAGATGTGACGGAATAAAAATATAGTTTCACTAGAGGAACCTGATAAGTTGTCGATGAAGAAGGGATGCCTTGGGAATCCCCAAGGTTAGACGCTTGAGTCTTCTTAAAATATGCAGGGATGAACCACGGGGGCATCCCCAAGCTTTGACTTTTCACTCTTCTTGATCATATCGTATCATCCTCCTCTCTTGACCCTTGAAAACTTCCTCCACACCAAATTCAAAACAAACTCATTAGAGGGTCAGTGCATAATTCATATATTCAGAGGTGACATAATCATTCTTAACACTTCTGGACATTGCACAAAGCTACTAAAAGTTAATGGAACAAAGAAATCCATCTAACATAGCATAACAGGCAATGCGAAATAAAAGGCGAATCTGTCAAAACGTAACAGTTCAGTAAAGACGAATTTTAAAGTGGCACCGGACTTGCTCGAGATGAAAATGCCCAAATTGAATGAAAGTTGCGTACATATCCGAGGATCACGCACGTAAATTGGCAGATGTTTTTTTTTATTTTTCTACGAGACTACTGCTCAAATTCATGACAGCAAGAAATCTGTTCCTGCGCAAAGAATCCAAATCTAGTATTGGCTTTACTATCAAAGACTTTACTTGGCACAACAATGCAATAAAATAAAGATAAGGAGAGGTTGCTACAGTAGTAACAACGTCCAAGACTCAAATATAAAACAAAGTGCAGAAGTAAAATAATAACATGGGTTATCTCCCAAGAAGTGCTTTCTTTATAGCCATTAAGATGGGCTCAGCAGTTTTAATGATGCACTCCCAAGAAATAAGAGTTGAAGCAAAAGAGAGCATCAAGAAGCAAATTCAAAACAAATTTAAGCCTAACCCACTTCCTATGAAAAGGAATCTCGTAAATAAACAAGTCATGTAGGCATAATGCAACAAGTATAGGAAAACTAGACAAGCGCAACTTCAAGATTTTCAGCATATAGAGAGGTGTTTTAGTAACATGAAAACTTCTACAACCATATTTTCCTCTCTCATAATGATTTTCAGTAGCATCATGAACAAACTCAACAATATAACTATGAAATGAAACATTCTTATCATGAGTCTCATGCATAAAATTATTACTACTCCCAACATAAGCATAGTCATTCTTATTAATTGTAGTGGGAGCAAATTCAACAAAGTAGCTATCATCAAATATAGGAGGCATATTGTAATCATAATTAAATTTATCCTCCATAGTAGGCGGCACCGTAAGACCACTATCATTATAATCATCATAAATAGGAGGCAAAGTATCATCAAAGAAAATTTTCTCCTCCATGCTTGGGGGACTAAAAATATCATGCTCATCAAAACCAGCTTCCCCAAGCTTAAATTCTTCCATAGCATTAGCAATAATAGTGTTCAAAGAGTTCATGCTAATAACATTGTTACGACTATTTTGCAAACAAAGTTCCATGGGTTTTTTAATTTTCTCTTCGAAGACCTCATGTCCTAACTCAAGATAAATACTATAAAGATCTCTAATATTTTTGTTGTTTTCCATTAAGCCTAACTAGTGAAATCACACAACTTAGTGTTCTCAGGAGTATTCATTTTAGTAGTAGTAAATAAAGCAAACTAAATAAAGTAAATGCAAGTAACTAATTTTTTTGTGTTTTTGATATAGAGAACAAGACAGTAAATAAAGTAAAGCTAGCAACTAAATTTTTTTGTGTTTTGATATAAGTGCAGCAAACAAAGTAGTAAATAAAATAAAGCAAGACAAAAACAAAGTAAAGAGATTGGAAGTGGAGACTCCCCTGCAGCGTGTCTTGATCTCCCCGGCAACGGCGCCAGAAAAATAGCTTGATGCGTGCAGTCGACACGTCCGTTGGGAACCCCAAGAGGAAGGTGTGATGCGTACAGTAGCAAGTTTTCCCTCAGAAATAAACAAAGGTTTATCGAACCAGGAGGAGCCAAGAAGCACGTTGAAGGTTGATGGCGGAAGAGTGTAGTGCGGTGCAACACCAGGGATTCCGGCGCCAACGTGGAACCTGCACAACACAATCACAGAACTTTGCCCCAACGTAACATCGAGGTTGTCAATCTCACCGGCTTGTTGTAAACAAAGGATTAGATGTATAGTGTGGATGATGATGGTTGTTTGCGAAGAACAGTAAAGAACAATTGCAGCAGTTTGTATTTCAGATGTAAAGAATAGGACCGGGGTCCACAGTTCACTAGCGGTGTCTCTCCCATAAGATAGCGAGATGTTGGGTGAACAAATTACAGCTTGGGCAATTGACAAATAAAGAAGGCATAAGAATGCACATACATATATCATGATGAGTACTATGAGATTTAATCAGGGCATTACGACAAAGTACATAGACCGCTATCCAAGCATGCATCTATGCCTAAAAATTCCACCTTCAAGGTTATCATCCGAACCCCTTCCAGTATTAAGTTGTAAACAACAGACAATTGCATTAAGTATGGTGCGTAATGTAATCAACACAAATATCCTTAGACAAGGCATCGATGTTTTATCCCTAGTGGCAACAGCACATCCACAACCTTAGAACTTTCTGTCACTATCCCAGATTTAATGGAGGCATGAACCCACTATCGAGCATAAATACCCCTTCTTGGAGTCACAAGTATCAACTTGGCCAAAGCCTCTACTAGCAACGGAGAGCATGCAAGAACATAAATAACATATATGATAGATTGATAATCAACGTGACATAGTATTCAATATTCATCGGATCCCAACAAACACAACATGTAGGATTACAAATAGATGATCTTGATCATGATAGGCAGCTCACAAGATCTAACATGATAGCACAATGAGGAGAAGACAACCATCTAGCTACTGCTATGGACCCATAGTCCAGGGGTGAACTACTCACACATCGATCCGGAGGCGATCATGGCGATGAAGAGACCTCCGGGAGATGATTCCCCTCTCCGGCAGGGTGCCGGAGGCAATCTCCTGAATCCCCCGAGATGGGATTGGCAGCGGCGGCATCTCTGGAAGGTTTTCCGTATCGTGGCTCTCGGTACTGGGGGTTTCGCGACGGAGGCTTTAAGTAGGCGGAAGGGCAGGTCAGGGGGCCACACGAGGGCCCCACACGCCAGGGCCGCGCGGCCAACACCTGGGCCGCGCCGCCCTGTTGTGGCGGCGCCTCGTGGCCCCACTTCATCTCTCCCTCGGACTTCTGGAAGCTTCGTTAAAAAATAGGACCCTGGGCGTTGATTTCGTCCAATTCCGAGAATATTTCCTTACTAGGATTTCTGAAACCAAAAACAGCAGTAAAACAAGAATCGGCTCTTCGGCATCTCGTCAATAGGTTAGTGCCGGAAAATGCATAATAATGACATATAATGTGTATAAAACATGTGAGTATCATCATAAAAGTAGCATGGAACATAAGAAATTATAGATACGTTTGGGACGTATCATTAGGTAACGAAAGTTTGTAACTAGGGACCCTTGTAACTAAGCCCAAAATTATACTAGCGCCATGGTGAGGTTCTTTTTGATAGAGCTATACGGTTGGGCAAACTTTTTTGACACTTTTTAGATAGGGTTCCTTGTTGTTACACGTATGGCATCATGTATGGCAAATTTGGGGTCATTTGAGATGTTCGAAAAAATCACTTTGCTTAAACGCATGCCGTTTCGTCTCACTGAAACCAGCTTTTCTAACAAGGTGATTTTTTCTACATTCTCTAAATGACCTCAAATTTCATACAGCTGATCTTCTATAGATAGATAGATAGATTGTTTCGTTTTTACATTTTTCGAACTTTTTATTTCCCTTTATAATATCCAATTGATTTTCAGATTTGGTAACAAGTTATGGCA
>NC_061510.1:343361826-343475736 GCF_022539505.1 Lolium rigidum
TCATGGGACAAATAGTTATTGTGAATATGTAATATAACATCTGTAGGTGTTTCTACAGAATAATAGCTGCCATGATTCATGGTGGAAGCTAGCTTGACATAAGACCTCATTCATGTCATTATGCTTATGACAAAGAGAGCCATCATGTTCATACAGCCCGTATTTGGAGAATACAAAATGCGAAGCTCTTTAGATCTATATTAAAAAGCGGCATTATTAAAACATATTGTAGAGTCTGCCAATTTGGTAATGGGCAAAAGCGGCACTATTAGTATACTATGCATGAGACTTGCAACTTGTAAGATATAATGTACATAAACTCATATGCTTTTATTACTATCATTGACAAAATTGTTTCATGCTTCAAAATAAAAAGCCTAGTTAATAAAGGTCGAGTTTCTTCGAAGGTTTTTTGTTTTCGCAAAGAAAGCCACTATCTATCTTCTTCAACACCAGAATCGCATTGATCTCCGATACTTGCATATTGTAACTTAAAGAAAGTAGTTGTTTCATTCATGAGATATACACAAGTTGAAGTAACGCCGAATGCCTTAGCTAGTTTATTTTGTTTGATTTGTTGCTTTTAGCGAGTTAACTTACACTTCATTAATATTAACGCGTGGCTCATGAAAAGTCTGTTTATGACCACTCGTTTACCATGTCATACATTGTTTGATCGCCTACCACACATATGTTTACAAATAAAAACAAGGTTATGATGGTATCGCTGGAATATATTGTCGTTACCGATCAGATGTTGATGCTCCATCGATCGATTTATGCCCTATGTCATACATCGATGATACCAGCGATACACTTGATGTCATATCGCGTATTTTTTCATCCACACGTGAATTTCACGCTATTTCAGAATCAATTGATCAACGATCAGCCTGCCAGTCGGCCAATGTCTCCATATGGTGTGTGTCACTTTCTTCCGCGTCGCTTCTTCATAGTAGTCGTCGCGAATATGAAATATATGATGAATCATTACCTTAACAGATCTGTCGCTGGAATACAAGCTTCGATCATCGCCAACATCGCCACTATTATTGTCGTTTCCCATTTAGAAGTACATTCGGTAGCCGGGTTTGACTTTATTAAGGGGAAATCATCTCCTCCCATGTACATGAGCTGCTCAGCATGACTGAGATGCTTGTAATCTGTCATTATGTTAGTCAAGTGAGTTTTTACTTATGTGATCTCCCTGACGACGCAGCAGATTACAGGAATCGCATGGAATTCTAGGTTATATTTCACGTAATACTTTGTCGCTGAATGGCGCTAGCGGTGCAGTGCTTAAGTTTATATCTTTGAGATAATGTACAATAATTTATCTATGTGTTACTTCTAGCAGTTATTGCACAAGACGCAAGCAGACAGGCATCGCGTTAGGGATTGCTAGTTAACTATTTGTTACGATAATATTGATGTGTGACTATTCCTTACAGAGATGAAGGTACGTAAGGCTGCGTTAGCATTGTTTGTCTTTCGATCTATTCAATTGTAAAGTCATTGTAATATTATTATTGCATTGTTAACTCCTGGGTTCAGGACTATTAATGCTCATCATCCAACAAGAGTAGAGTATGCATTTCCATCTATTCGCTATGTGATCAATGTTGAGACATCAGCGAAGTCTGAATCCGTGTCTTACTCGTCATATTGTTTAAAGTATTTGTTACACGTTACGTATTACCTGTTTGTCTTCGGCACATTTTTCAGGTCGCTGTTGTCACTTGCCATAACAATCGCATTTTCACTGGCGTGTCGACAGACTTCTAGCTTGTTTGCAGGTTTATAGTGAGTTCTTCTCCTTCAACTGTTGTCGCGCCTGTTAACCTTCTCTTGGAAGAACATCGCCTTACAAGAATAAGTTTCCTGTAGATTATCGAGATGTGGTAATAGATCAGTGAGACAATTTGAAATTTAACAAGATACAACAGTCCTTAATTCTTTCTTGCATCAAAGATGGCATTTTTCACAAAACATCATCGTCTACATACCTTCATCAAGACAACACAGAGCACCAGGTGAATTGGGATTTCAAAGATTTTCACTTGTCTAGACCTGCACTGGGTATTCCAGAGCTCACGAATCACCATCACCGCTACGCCAGGCTGTTGATGGCGTTTATCAATTACGAGGTGAATCAAGAGCAAATAGAGTAATAAAGTTGTACTTCTCAGAGTGGATGAGGCGATGCAAGAGTGACGCGAAGTTTGCCTGATGATGGAGTAGCCAATGTTCAGTGAATCCCAGCTATTCTTACGGGAAGCATGGGCCGCCGTAGGAAACAGTCTGGTGGGGAGCCGAGGGAAAGGGTCATTCGGCCCCAGTTGATTCGACACAGTATTGAAGCCTGGGTCAGCCGAAGTTTTCAGCCAGCCAAGAAGAGTTTAGCCCAAAGGGAAATGGGTCAAACAGCCAGTAGTAAATAAAGACAACAGTAGTGATTTTAGTAAACGTCGCATCGAAAAGGGTCTACCATGGTTTTATGGTCGGTTTAAACGTAGTCCGCACAATCGAATAATGCAAATAAATAGTGGCCGATGTTAGTTAGTTCCGCCGCCGGGTATACCGGCCTGGAACTATCGCAGATATTGGCGTACCCGATAATATGAATATTGACCACATTGACAATACGTAAAAACTGCCAATATTATGTGTAGCGAAATCTCAGCGTGCGTTGTCATAAACAACTAATATCTTCATTAATCGGCGGTCATCATGGTACGCCTCTAAAGTGGCATCGTCTTCATCCACCCCAATATATTCAACATAATCTTTGAATAATAATATTGAAATAATATGCAGGATGATCTCCTTCCAATTTCGGCCTCTCGCGATGTTAACGGAGACTTTCGCTCGCCAGCGATGTGATGCCGGAGTTTCGACGATTTATCTTCTGCTTTAGTCGATTGGCGCACCAAATGCCGACACGCTCGGCTGCCACATGTGTGGTGTAAAGCTCCTGGCCTTCCGCTCGAATCAGGGAACAGTTTCACGAACGACAGCAGTTCAAGAGCTGTTAGCAAATATGTAGATACGCTTGACGACGCTTTTCATCGGCAATCAGAAATAAAGCATGACCGAATGATAGCATGCCGCCGCCGCCAGCTTCTTCCGTGAGCCTACCAGGAGTTGCATATTTGCGATTCAGTCATCCGGCCTGCAGGCGCCATTTATCGCTGAGTTCCGCGATTACACAAATGAATCTTCAAGAGCAGATATCGTGTTGATCCTTGCTTTGAAAGATGCAGTTCTGGAGATCACATGTTAGGCTAGGCTGGTGATTCCACGCAGCACTCCGCTCTGCTGAGCTGCTGAACCCATACGTATGTATTTGCATCCCAGCTTCGCTCACTGCGACAAATGCCACTGATTTTGATCGTCCTCGGTGCCAGATGCCCAATGCCCCATCTTGCCTGTTATGCCGCCAGCAGCCAGAATCGCCACGGCCGAAAGCCTGTCATCATCGATGTTTGAAATGTCAGTCGCTTTCGTTCAGTGAATGTTGTCGCAGTTACTTCAAAGCGAGGGAAGCCGCCACTTGACCCGCAGACCGCCAGACCGCCTGGACTCCATGCGATCTTTCGCCTCTCCTGTCGCTCTCCATTTATTCCAGGCCGACATCTGGCGTCAGATAGAGTCTATTTCCGAGCCAGATATGGACCATGGAATAAGATCGCCAAAGTTGTCCCGAGTCAAACTTTGTCCGCTTTCACCGCTAATGCTGCTACTGGCACATCCAACATTATTTGCAAAGGCCGGTACCTGAGACGGCGTATCGTGGTCTTGATTTTTTCCCTGCTTACTCAATGCCCGACAATGAAAGCCAGCATACCGGGTGTCGCCAAAGACGATTTCAAACAGAGCTCAACATCACGATCGAGCTGGTGGAGATCGCCGATCGTCGATTGACGTTGATGGAATGCCGACGAAGTGCTGCGACTGGAACAGCACCGCGATCGAGAGTGCACACTGTTGCGCCGATAGCAGGTGCCAAATGGGACGAGCGGTCGTATCTTTCACCGCCTGTCAAGATCACAGGCCTGCTGCCGTCAATCACGACTTGTCACGCGCCAATAGGAAACTGACGGGCACGCTTGTTATATCGTTAGCCTTCAGATGCCAAGATTTTTTTGCGCAGTAGACGGATAACTGGCTCCATGTGACGGTTGAAGAAAACTCGCCGTCTCTGTTGAGCTGCTGTTGACGGCGCAGGTTAATACCTAACTCCCAAGAGAAAGACAAAGTCTAAAGAAACTGGTGTTTAATGGCTCGCAGTGAGCCAAGAGCGCGTCAGCAATGTGGATTCACAACGCACGACAATATCGTCTTCGTATGCTGGAAGTCACCACGCTGTTAAAATGGAATAAGGTGGTTATTTATTGCTTCGCGTAGAAACGCTAGTAGGCCTGTAGCTTCGCCAGAACGTGTCCGATAGAGTTTCTCCCATATGTGCATACCGACATCAACAGAGATATGACATACACATGTCATCATGATAGTATATGAAGATTTAAGTATTACGACAAAGTAATATCAATACTAAAGTTCAATCTTTCAAAGACATCTCATTTTCCAAGAGAGCCAGTAGCAACAGACACCAGTTGTATGGTGCGTAATGTATCAATAACTACACCCTTAGACAGTATCAATAGCTTATAGAATAAAGATTAAATTCTTTTTGAATTGAAACATCAGATGGAATCATTATCGAGCATGGTTAAGAGCAAAACGCCGCATCTTCTATTGGCATCTTTAGAGCATGCAGTCATAACAATATACAACTTGATAATTAACATAACATAGTATTTTCATTCATTTTATAGATTATCTGACATAGCTAGTAGCTTCATACATTCAATAATGCATGTAATGAAGACAGCCTAGTTAATGCTATAATTATATCCGTGTGGTAACCATCATCACCATGGCTGGCCCGATGACCTCTTCTCGGCGGCGCTCGTAATCCCCACGACATACGCCGAGCTCGGGGTGCCATGACGAGGTTGTTAGGCGGCAACACCACCATAGGAATGGGCGCTGCCAGCGTCACGTCGTTTGAGATGCCCTCATCTTCTGCCCCGGAAAGTTGCGGTAAATAGACCTCGCTCAATCTCCGAATACTCGTTATTACTTTTCGAACCAAACGTGCCGCACACAAGAATCAATGGTCGCACATGACATAAAGTGCGCGGCGTGTGTATCATCACAATATAAGAAATTATCGAGCACGCCTAGAATGACCACTTCTTGCTGCCGATGTTAGCTCGTCGGGCGAGCTCCTCGTTATGTTGAGTGTAGCCTGGCTTAGTTCCTCGGTATCGAAACGGTTACGCGAATATACTGCTGCCGAGGACGAGCTGCCTCTTATTTGGGGTTCATGCCAATTTATCGCACTGTTGTCTTCCTGAAAGCGCTTGTTATCATGCCCTTCTCGGCGATGCCGTTTCGACACTGTTGTTCATCGACTACTGCCATTCGATTACGGTCTTCGAGATCATCAGACCATCTGATTGTTACAGACGCTTCAGGTGGTCGGCGGTAGGAGTTTGTGGCACGACCAACGCGATCGCCAGGAACATCGCCGAAGATCATCGAAAAGCGTGATGCTTCGAAGTTTGCCTATCGGAAGGTATTGTCGCATTGACAGCCTGGCGAAATTATCCGCTTCACCTTCAGAGAGCGATGCTTCAATCGGTCGATATGCCTTCGACGAGTCGAGATTTATAGCAATATTATTGATGCTGTCTACATATTTTATGCACACTTTTATAAACATCGTATTGACATTAGAATAGTGGTACAGCTCTTTTCGCTCTTCTGTGCTTGGACAGAGTTCTAACTTAATCTATCTAAATTCTCCAAAGTTCTGCTTGCATTATAGTCGATCTCACTCCTCAGCGCCGAGCTTTCACTTCAGGAGACTCAGTCGAGGAAGCCAGCCTTTCACGATGTTTCTTCGTCAGCTTAGTCTCCATTATTAGTTAGCTACGCCATCGCCACACTGGGGATTAAGTCGCCACCGGAGTTCTTAGCTTTTCCATTTATCAGCACGTTATCATTACGATGAGAGGGAGAAGGTCAAAGCCAAAGCTCGGTAGCTATATCATCTCTTCCTATGTATTGTCATCTATGCTGCCTACCGGTATTCACGATGCTTGTATCGATAATAGTCAAGTGAAATTTACAAGATTTACCACGTGTAGTACGTGGGAATCTTTCGGCTGTTTCACAGAATACTTACTACTGCCATGAATGGCATAGTGAAGTGCTTATATCTTTATGATAGTAATGTGTTTGTATCAGTTGTTTATCTATGTGCTACTCTAGTGATGTTATTAAAGTAGTTTATTCCTCCCGCACGGTGGTGACAGTGTGTGCATCCGTGTTAGTACTAACACAAGCATGCACACTCGTCACCTTCACGCTATGTAGGAGGAATAGATCACATCAATACTATCATAATGATAATTAACTCCACAATCTACAAGAGATCATGATCATAGCATATGCCAAGTACTAACACGGATGCACACACTCGTCACCATTACACCGTGCAGGAGGAATAAACTACTTTAATAACATCACTAGAGTAGCACATAGATAAATTGTGATACAAAACACATTGCAATCATAAAGAGATATAAATAAGCACTTCACTATGCCATTCATAACAGTGAGTAAGTATTCTGTGAAATATAGCCGAAGAGACCCACACGGTGCACACACTGTCACCTTTACACACGTGGGACAAGGAGTCTCCGGAGATCACATAAGTAAAACTCACTTGACTAGCATAGTGACATCTAGATTACAAGCATCATCATATGAATCTCAATCATGTAAGGCAGCTCATGAGATTATTGTATTGAAGTACATAGGAGAGAGATGAACCACATAGCTACCGGTACAGCCCCGAGCCTCGATGGAGAACTACTCCCTCCTCATGGGAGCAGCAGCGGTGATGAAGATGGCGGTGGAGATGGCAGCGGTGTCGATGGAGAAGCCTTCCGGGGGCACTTCCCCGCTCCGGCAGGGTGCCG
This sequence comes from Lolium rigidum, assembly GCF_022539505.1. Taxonomy (NCBI): domain Eukaryota; kingdom Viridiplantae; phylum Streptophyta; class Magnoliopsida; order Poales; family Poaceae; genus Lolium; species Lolium rigidum. Next base: position 343,368,882 of record NC_061510.1, read on the forward strand.
GAACGAGACTCCTGTCCCCCAGATCTTGGCTTCGCGATGGCGGCGGCTCTGGAAGATTTTCCGTATCGTGGTTCTTCGTAATAGGGTTTTCGCGACAGAGGCTTTAAATAGGCGGAAGGGCAGCCTCGGAGGGGGCCTGGGGCCACCACACCATAGGGCGGCGCGGCCCCCCTCCGGCCGCGCCGGGTGTGGTGTGGGGCCCCCGTGGCTTCCCTCCGGCGGCTCTCGGGTGTTCGGATGGTTCCGGGAAAAATAGGAACCCGGGTCTTGATTTCGTCCGATTCCGAGAATATTTCGTTACTAGGATTTCTGAAACCAAAAACAGCGAGAAAACAGAACCGGCACTTCGGCATCTTGTTAATAGGTTAGTTCCAGAAAATGCACGAATATGACATAAAGTGTGCATAAAACATGTAGATAACATCAATAATATGGCATAGAACATAAGAAATTATCGATACGTCAGAGACGTATCATGGGGCCAGTTTGAACATCATGTACCTGGAGACTCTGGAGCGGATGAACCTCACCAAGGAACAGCTCAAACACAGCAACACTGAGTTTCACGGCGTGGTTCCCGGTAAGAAGGCAAACTCCCTCGGCAGCATCACACTTCCCGTGGTCTTCGGCGATGTTCACAATTTCCGCGAAGAGAAGATCACGTTTGAAGTTGTGCCCTTTAAGAGCTCCTACCACGTCATCTTCGGCAGGCCCACCTACCACAAGTTCCACGCAAGGGCGTGCTACATCTACAACAAGCTCAAGATTCCGGGTCCTAACGGTATGATCACCATATCCGGAGACTACAAAAAGGCTCATGAGTGCGAGTTGGGCGAAGCCGCCTTCGCGAGTCCGTGATATCCGGAGAAGAGCTGAAAGGCTACGAGCCGCGGTGGATCCGACCGAGATGCGGACCACCAAGAAGCAGATCTCCGAACAGAAAAACTCCTTCGGGGCCGCGATAGAGACCAAGAAAGTCAACTTCAAGGAAGATGACGCTACCAAGCAAGTCTCGATCGGAGCCAACATGGACCCCAAATAGGAAGACGCGCTCGTCGAGTTTCTCCGCGCTAACATGGATATCTTGGCATGGCAACCTTCTGACATGTCCGGAGTACCAAGGGAACTCGCCGAGCACTACCTCAACATAAACCCGGGGGCTAAACCGGTGAAGCAAGCTATGCGACGCTTTGGAGATAAGAAGTGTGATACGTCTCCGACGTATCGATAATTTCTTATGTTCCATGCCATATTATTGATGATACCTACATGTTTTATGCACACTTTATGTCATATTCGTGCATTTTCTGGAACTAACCTATTAACAAGATGCCGAAGAGCCGGTTGTTGTTTTCTCGCTGTTTTTGGTTTCAGAAATCCTAGTAACGAAATATTCTCGGAATTGGACGAAATTAAAACCCGGGGTCCTATTTTGCCACGAAGCTTCCGGAAGACCGAAGAGGAGTCGAAGTGGGGCCACGAGGGGCCGCCACCATAGGGCGGCGCGGCCCGGGCCTTGGCCGCGCCGACCTGTGGTGTGGGGCCCTCGTGTGGCCCCCACGTTGCCCTTCCGCCTACTTAAAGCCTCCGTCGCGAAACCCCCGAGGCGAAAAACCACGATACGGAAAACCTTACCGAGACTCCGCCGCCGCCAATCCCATCTCGGGGGATTCGGAGATCTCCTCCGGCACCCTGCCGGAGAGGGGATTCATCTCCCGGAGGACTCTACACCGCCATGGTCGCCTCCGGAGTGATGAGTGAGTAGTTCACCCCTGGACTATGGGTCCATAGCAGTAGCTAGATGGTTGTCTTCTCCTCATTGTGCTTCATTGTTGGATCTTGTGAGCTGCCTAACATGATCAAGATCATCTATCCGTAATGCTATATGTTGTGTTTGTCGGGATCCGATGGATAGAGAATACCATGTTATGTTAATTATCAAGTTATTACATATGTGTTGTTTATGATCTTGCATGCTCTCCGTTATTAGTAGAGGCTCGGCCAAGTTTTTGCTCTTAACTCCAAGAGGGAGTATTTATGCTCGATAGTGGGTTCATGCCTGCATTGACACTGGGACAGGTGACAGAAAGTTCTAAGGTTGTGCTGTGTCTGTTGCCACTAGGGAAAAACATTGATGCTATGTCTAAGGATGTAGTTATTGATTACATTACGCACCATACTTAATGCAATTGTCCTGTTGCTTTGCAACTTAATACCTGGAAGGGGTTCGGATGATAACCTGAAGGTGGACTTTTTAGGCATAGATGCGAGTTGGATGGCGGTCTATGTACTTTGTCGTAATGCCCAATTAAATCTCACTATACTTATCATGACATGTATGTGCATTGTTATGCCCTCTCTATTTGTCAATTGCCCGATCGTAATTTGTTCACCCAACATGCTTTTATCTTATGGGAGAGACACCTCTAGTGAAATGTGGACCCCGGTCCATTCTTTAATACTGAAATACAAATCTGATGCAATACTTGTTTTACTGTTTTCTCTGCAAACAATCATCTTCCACACAATACGGTTAATCCTTTGTTACAGCAAGCCGGTGAGATTGAAACCCTCACTGTTTCGTTGGGGCAAAGTACTTTGGATTGTGTTGTGCAGGTTCCACGTTGGCGCCGGAATCCCTGGTGTTGCGCCGCACTACATCCCGCCGTCATCAACCTTCAACGTGCTTCTTGGCTCCTCCTGGTTCGATAAACCTTGGTTTCTTTCTGAGGGAAAACTTGCTGCTGTGCGCATCATACCTTCCTCTTGGGGTTCCCAACGAACGTGTGAAATACACGCCATCAAAGCGCCGCGCCATGAGAATGGAATTAGCAAAGTTACTAGAGGCAGGTTTTGTAATAGAAGTAATCCACACTGATTGGGTCGCAAATCCCGTCCTTGTACCCAAAAAGAATACTGAAATACTAAGAATGTGCATCGATTACTCTGGCTTGAACAAACATTGCCCGAAAGATCCGTTTCCCCTGCCGCGCATTGACCAAGTCATTGATTCGACGGCAGGGCGGAACTTCTGTGTTTTCTTGATGCGTATTCCGGGTATCACCAGATCCGGATGAAGGAGTCTGACCAAAAGGCGACCTCATTCATCACCCCATTTGGCACTTACTGCTATGTTACTATGCCCTTTGGCTTGAAAAACGCAGGTGCCACCTACCAACGTACGATGCCGCGGTGCTTGAAGGACCAGATCGGCCGGAACGTACACGCCTACGTCGACGACATCGCGGTCATGACTCGGAAAGGATCCGACTTGATCAGCGATCTCACAGAAACCTTTGAGAATCTCCGTCGGTACAAGATGATGTTGAATCTGCTGAAGTGCGTCTTTGGCGTACCAGCCGGAAAACTCCTTGGCTTCATTGTCTCTAACAGGGGCATTGAAGTAAACCCGGAAAAAATCAAGGCAATTTTGTGCATAAAAAGGCCAACTTGTCTCAAAGATGTGCAACGGCTCACTGGTTGTGTCGCAGCAATCAGCAGGTTTGTTAGCCGTCTTGGCGAGAAGGCACTTCCCCTGTACAAGCTATTGAAGAAAACAGACAAGTTTGTCTGGGACGAGGCAGCGGATGCAGCACTTCAAGGGTTGAAAGACATACTCACTTCCCCACCTATCCTAGCAGCTCCAGGAGAGTCAGAGCCTATGCTCCTTTACCTGGCAGCCACCAACAGGGTCATCAGCCTCGTCATCGTGGTGGAACGACAGGAAGAAGGTCACGAATATGGAGTCCAAAGGCCAGTCTACTATATTAGCGAGGTCCTTACGGAATCCAAACAGCGCTACCCTCACTTTCAGAAGTTAGCCTACGTAGTATTCCTGGGCAGCAGGAAGCTGAGACATTACTTCCAAGAACATCCAGTAACAGTCGTGAGCAAGGCTCCGCTGTCAACGATTCTCAACAACGCTGACGCAACAGGACGCACAGCAAAATGGGGCATTGAATTATCCGCCTTCGACATCAGCTACAAAGCCAGGACCGCGGTCAAATCCCAGGTCTTGGCAGATTTCGTCGCAGATTGGACGAAGCTCCGGATGCAAATCTGAGCCGGAACCGGAGACATGGGTTATGCACTTCGATGGATCCAAGCAGCATCAAGGCTCGGGAGCCGGAGTCACCCTGAAGTCCCCTACCGGAGAAGAACTGCAGTACGTTTTGCAGATCCACTTCGAAGCTACAAACAACATGGCGGAGTACGAGGCTCTACTACACGGACTGCGCATCGCTAAGGAAATAGGGATCAAGCACATTATCTGCTGCGGAGATTCCGACCTGGTGGCACAGCAAGTAGCCGGAACCCGGAACGCCGTAAATTCCGTCATGGCGGCTTACCGAGACGAAGTTGATGAGATCACCAAATGCTTTCTAGGATACGAAGTCAAGTACGTCCGGAGAGACGACAACGCAGCGGCGGACATGCTATCCAAGCTCGGATCCGGCGAGAAACCAATTCCGCCCGGCATTTTCCGGAGCACCTACGGATACCCTCGGTGAAGGGCGCCGATACGTCCAAAACGTATCTACTTTCCCGAACACTTTTGCTATTGTTTTGCCTCTAATTTGTGTATTTTGGATGCAACTAACACGGACTAACGCTGTTTTCAAGCAGAACCGTTCCGGTGTCTCGTTTTTGTGCGGAAATCCAACTTTCAGGAAAAACCTCGGGATTTTGACGAAAGGGCCTATTTTCCCAAAATACCGACGGAGCCGTAAGGACAATTGAAGTGGAGGCCCGAGGGCCCCACACCACATGGCGGCGCGGCCCGGGGGGCCCGCGCGGCCATGTGGTGTGCCCCCTCGGCTGGCCTCCGACGCCCCCTTCGGACTACTTATTCGCCTCGACCTAAAAACGCACAAAGAGAAGTCGAAGTCGCCAGAAACCCTCCAGAACGCCGCCACATCGCGAAACTCCGTCGCGGGAGCCAGAAGTCTCCGTTCTGGCACTCCGCCGAGACGGGGAATTGGAGGAGATCATCACCGCCATCACCGCCAACGCCTCTCCATCAACCAGCAATGTTTCCCCCATCCATGTGTGAGTAATTCCCCCGTTGTAGGCCGAAGGGGATGGTAGGGATTGGATGAGATTGGTCATGTAATAGCATAAGATTGTTAGGGCATAGTGCCTAGTGTCCGTAGATGGTACTTTTATGATATTGTTGCAACTTGTTATGCTTAATGCTTGTCACTAGGGCCCGAGTGCCATGATCTCAGATCTGAACATGTTATTGATTCATGAAGATATTCGTTGTTTATGATCTTACCTGCAAGTTGTATACACATGTCGCTGTCCGGAACCGATGGCCCCGAAGTGACAGAAATCGGGACAACCGGAGGGAATGGCAGCGACGTGAGGATCACATGTGTTCACGGAGTGTTAATGCTTTGCTCCGGTGCTCTATTAAAAGGAGTACCTTAATATCCAGATGAGTTTCCCTTGAGGCCCGGCTGCCACCAGCCTGGTAGGACAAAAGATGTTGTGCAAGTTTCTCATTGCGAGCACGTACGACTATAATTGGAACACATGCCTATTGATTGATTAGTACTTGGATACCGTTTTATTATTATCTGCAAATGCCCTGCTATGATTTTTACATGAGTTTATCTCATCCATGCAACGCCCGTCATCCGTCCCCGTGCCTACGAGTATTTTAATCCTCGCTGTTTACTAAAATCACTACTGTTGTCTTTGTTACTCTGTCGCTGTTATTTCACTATCGCTACTACTATAAAACCGTTACTACCGATAAACTCTTGCGAGCAAGTCCGTTTCCAGGTGCAGCTGAATTGACAACTCCGCTGTTAAGGCTTTCAAGTATTCTTTGTCTCCCCTTGTGTCGAATCAATAAATTGGGTAATACTTCCCTCGAAGACCGTTGCGATCCCCTATACTTGTGGGTCATCAAGACTATTTTCCGGCGCCGTTGCCGGGGAGCATAGCTTTATTTGGAAGTTCACTTGGATTGATATTGTTCGCTGCAAATTCTCCATCATGGGTAAAACTCGCGATACTAAGGTCGCCATATTACCATCCACTACAAGAAAAGGTACAACTCGAGTACCTCTGCTGCTCTTGATTCACCATCTCGTGATTGATAAACTTGTTTCACCGCCACATGCTTCAAATGCTGGTACTTCGCTGAATCTGAAAACTCTCATAATATTGATAATATTTCTGCTGTGCTTGATGATAGTGGTTCATTGGGAACTTTTCTAGATGCTAAAATTGCTAGGTCTAGACAAATTGAAAATGCCGAAACTCCCGATGTTACTACACTGTTAATTCACCCGAACTTGAATACTCTAGTGATGATCTTGATGAAGATTATGTGGAACTTGATGATGATTTTATTGAAAAATGCCATGCTACTACTGATGCAAGAAAAATTAAAAAGTTGCTTGCAGAACATACTGTTAGATATAAATTGTCTCCTGATCCTAAATTTGCCACATCTCTGATGTCTACGGGAGCTTCTATTCTTGTAGACAGTGTTGGGCCTCCAAGAGCAGAGGTTTGTAGAACAGCAACAAGTTTCCCTTAAGTGGATTACCCAAGGTTTATCGATCTCAGGGAGGAAGAGGTCAAAGATATCCCTCTCATGCAACCCTGCAACCACAAAGCAAGAAGTCTCTTGTGTCCCCAACACACCTAATAGGTGCACTAGTTCGGCGAAGAGATAGTGAAATACAGGTGGTATGAATAAGTAGTAGCAACGACACAGAAAAGTGCTTTGCCCAGGACAGTAAACAAGCAGTAGTAACGCAGCAGTAGTAACGCGATAGAAACGAGTAAACAAGCAGCGATAGCGTATTTAGGAACAAGGCCTAGGGATTAGACTTTCACTAGTGGACACTCTCAACATTGATCACATAACAAGAATAGATAAATGCATACTCTACACTCTTGTTGGATGATGAACACATTGCGTAGGATTACACGAACCCTCAATGCCGGAGTTAACAAGCTCCACAATAATGCTCATATTTTAGTAACCTTTAGTGTAAGATAGATCAAAAGACTAAACCAAGTACTAACATAGCATGCACACTGTCACCTTCATGCATATGTAGGAGGAATAGATCACATCAATATTATCATAGCAATAGTTAACTTCGCAATCTACAAGAGATCATGATCATAGCATAAACCAAGTACTAACACGGTGCACACACTCGTCACCTTTACACACGTGCGGGAGGAATAGAACTACTTTAATAACTTTGCTAGAGTAGCACATAGATAAATTGTGATACAAACACATTGCAATCATAAAGAGATATAAATAAGCACCTCACTATGCCATTCAACAAGTGAATAAGTATTCCGTGAAATATAGCCTAAGAGACCCACACGGTGCACACACCTGTCACCTTTACACACGTGGGACAAGGAGTCTCCGGAGATCACATAAGTAAAACTCACTTGACTAGCATAATGACATCTAGATTACAAGCATCATCATATGAATCTCAATCATGTAAGGCAGCTCATGAGATTATTGTATTGAAGTACATAGGAGAGAGATGAACCACATAGCTACCGGTACAGCCCCGAGCCTCGATGGAGAACTACTCCCTCCTCATGGGAGCAAGCAGCGGTGATGAAGATGGCGGTGGAGATGGCAGCGGTGTCGATGGAGAAGCCTTCCGGGGGCACTTCCCCGCTCCGGCAGGGTGCCGGAACGAGACTCCTGTCCCCCGGATCTTGGCTTCGCGATGGCGGCGGCTCCGGAAGGTTTTCCGTATCGTGGTTTTTCGCATCGGGGTTTTCGCGACGGAGGCTTTATATAGGCGAAGAGGCGGCGCAGGAGGGTCGAAGGGGTGGCCACACCATATGGCGGCGCGGCCGGGGCCTGGGCCGCGCCGGCCTATGGTCCAGGGGCCCGGTGCCCCCCTCCGGTCCTTCCCGGTGTTCTGGATGCTTCCGGTGAAAATAGGAACCTGGGTCTTCGTTTCGTCCAATTCCGAGAATATTTCGTTACTAGGATTTCTGAAACCAAAAACAGCAGAAAACAGGAACTGGCACTTCGGCATCTTGTTAATAGGTTAGTTCCATAAAATGCACGAATATGACATAAAGTGTGCATAAAACATGTAGGTATCATCAATAATATGGCATAGAACATAAGAAATTATCGATACGTCGGAGACGTATCAAGCATCCCCAAGCTTAGTTCTGCTCGTCCCGAGCGGTAAAACGATAACAAAGATAATTTCTGAAGTGATATGCCATCATAACCTTGATCATACTATTTGTAAACATATGTGGTGAATGCAGCGATCAAAACAATGGTAATGACATGAGTAAACAAGTGAATCATAAAGCAAAGACTTTTCATGAATTGCACTTCAAGACAAGTATTAATAAGTCTTGCATAAGAGTTAACTCATAAAGCAATAAATCAAAGTAAAGGCATTGAAGCAACACAAAGGAAGATTAAGTTTCAGCGATTGCTTTCAACTTGTAACATGTATATCTCATGGATAATTGTCAACATAGAGTAATATAACAAGTACAATATGCAAGTATGTAGGAATCAATGCACAGTTCACACAAGTGTTTGCTTCTTGAGGTGGAGAGAGATAGGTGAACCGACTCAACATAAAAGTAAAAGAATGGTCCTTCAAAGAGGAAAGCATCGATTGCTATATTTGTGCTAGAGCTTTTATTTTGAAAACATGAAACAATTTTGTCAGCGGTAGTAATAAAGCATATGAGTTATGTACATTATATCTTACAAGTTGCAAGTCTCATGCATAGTATACTAATAGTGCCCGCACCTTGTCCTAATTAACTTGGACTACCGGATCTTTGCAATGCACATGTTTTGACCAAGTGTCACAATGGGGTACCTCCATGCCGCTCTGTACAAAGGTCTAAGGAGAAAGCTCGCATTTTGGATTTCTCGCTTTTGATTATTCTCAACTTAGACATCCATACCGGGACAACATGGACAACAGGATAATGGACTCCTCTTTAATGCATAAGCATGTGGCAACAATTATTATTCTCATATGAGATTGAGGATATATGTCCAAACTGAAACTTCCACCATGAATCATGGCTTTAGTTAGCGGCCCAAAGTTCTTCTCTAACAATATGCATGCTCCAACCATGAAGGTGGTAGATCTCTCTTTCTTCAGACAAGACGGACATGCATAGCAACTCACATGATACCCAACAAAGAATAGTTGATGGCGTCCCCAGAAGCATGGTTATCGCACAACAAGCAACTTAATAAGAGATAAAGTGCATAAGTACATATTCAATACCACAATAGTTTTTAAGCTATTTGTCCCATGAGCTATATATTGCAAAGGTGAATGATGGAATTTTAAAGGTAGCACTCAAGCAATTTACTTTGGAATGGCGGATAAATACCATGTAGTAGGTAGGTATGGTGGACACAAATGGCATAGTGATTGGCTCAAGGATTTTGGATGCATGAGAAGTATTCCCTCTCGATACAAGGTTTAGGCTAGCAAGGTTATTTGAAACAAACACAAGGATGAACGGTACAGCAAAACTCACATAAAAGACATATTGTAAACATTATAAGACTCCATACCGTCTTCCTTGTTGTTCAAAACTCAATACTAGGTGTTATCTAGACTCTAGAGAAACCAAATATGCAAACCAAATTAGCAAGCTCTAAGTATTTCTTCATTAATGGGTGCAAAGTATATGATGCAAGAGCTTAAACATGAGCACAACAATTGCCAAGTATCACATTATCCAAGACATTATAGCAATTTACTACATGTATCATTTTCCAATTCCAACCATATAACAAATTAACGAAGAAGAAACTTCGCCATGAAAATTAAAAGCTAAGAACACATGTGTTCATACGAACCAGCGGAGCGTGTCTCTCTCCCACACAAGCATTTATTCAAACAAAAACAAAAACAAAATCACACGGACGCTCCAAGTAAAGTACATAAGATGTGGCCGAATAAAAATATAGTTTCAGGGGAGGAACCTGATAATGTTGTCGATGAAGAAGGGGATGCCTTGGGCATCCCCAAGCTTAGACGCTTGAGTCTTCTTAGAATATGCAGGGGTGAACCACCGGGGCATCCCCAAGCTTAGAGCTTACACTCTTCTTGATCATAGTATATCATCCTCCTCTCTTGACCCTTGAAAACTTCCTCCACACCAAACTCAAAACAAACTCATTAGAGGGTTAGTGCACAATAAAAATTAACATGTTCAGAGGTGACACAATCATTCTTAACACTTCTGGACATTGCATAAAGCTACTGGACATTAATGGATCAAAGAAATTCATCCAACATAGCAAAAGAGGCAATGCGAAATAAAAGGCAGAATCTGTCAAAACAGAACAGTCCGTAAAGATGGATTTTATTAGGCCACCAGACTTGCTCAAATGAAAATGCTCAAATTGAATGAAAGTTGCGTACATATCTGAGGATCATGCACGTAAATTGGCTTAATTTTCTGAGCTACCTACAGGGAGGTAGACCCAGATTCGTGACAGCAAAGAAATCAGGAACTGCGCAGTAATCCAAATCTAGTACTTACTTTTCTATCAAAGACTTTACTTGGCACAACAAAACACAAAACTAAGATAAGGAGAGGTTGCTACAGTAGTAAACAACTTCCAAGACACAAATATAAAACAAAGTACTGTAGCAAAATAACACATGGGTTATCTCCCAAGAAGTTCTTTCTTTTTAGCCATTAAGATGGGCTCAGCAGTTTTAATGATGCACTCGCAAGAAATAGTAGTTGGAGCAAAAGAGAGCATCAAGAGGCAAATTCAAAACACATTTAAGCCTAACATGCTTCCTATGCATAGGAATCTTGTAAATAAACAAGTTCATGAAGAGCAAAGTAACAAGCATAGGAAGATAAAACAAGTGTAGCTTCAAAAATTTCAGCACATAGAGAGGCATTTTAGTAACATGAAAATTTCTACAACCATATTTTTCTCTCTCATAATAACTTTCAGTAGCATCATGAGCAAACTCAACAATATAACTATCACATAAAGCATTCTTATCATGAGTCTCATGCATAAAATTATTACTACTCCCAACATAAGCATAGTCAATTTTATTAGTTGTAGTGGGAGCAAATTCAACAAAGTAGCTATCATTATTATTCTCATCATCAAATATAGGAGGCATAGCATTATCAAAGTAAATTTTCTCCTCAATGCTTGGGGGACTAAAAAGATCATGCTCATCAAAACCAGCTTCCCCAAGCTTAGAACTTTCTATATCATTATCAACAATGGTGTTCAAAGCGTTCATACTAATATTACTACCAAGCATGCAAATAAGATTTCATAGGTTTTTTAATTTTCGCATCAAACAATCCATGTTTTAAATCAGGAAATAGAATAAGAAGCTCATTGTTGTCCATTATGCCAAACTAGTGTAAACAAGAAACAAAAAGATGCAATTGCAGGATCTAAAGGAAATAGCTTCGAGCACAAATACAATGGCGCCAGAAAAGTACTGTTACCTGGGACCGGAGTATGAGTGCCTTTTTACCTTTTCTCCCCGGCAACGGCGCCAGAAAAGTGCTTGGCGCATAGTTGACGAGGGAGGAAAAGTGCTTAGTTGCCGGGCTTGCCAATGTGTGAGTGCCGTTTACCTTCCCTCCCCGGCAACGGCGCCAGAAAAGTGCTTGATGTCTACGGGAGCTTCTATTCTTGTAGACAGTGTTGGGCCTCCAAGAGCAGAGGTTTGTAGAACAGCGAAGCAAGTTTCCCTTAAGTGGATTACCCAAGGTTTATCGATCTCGGGGAGGAAGAGGTCAAAGATATCCCTCTCATGCAACCCCGCAACCACAAAGCAAGAAGTCTCTTGTGTCCCCAACACACCTAATAGGTGCACTAGTTCGGCGAAGAGATAGTGAAATACAGGTGGTATGAATAAGTAGTAGCAACGACACAGAAAAGTGCTTTGCCCAGGACAGTAAACAAGTAGTAACGCAGCAGAGTAACGCAGCAGTAGTAACGCAGCAGAGAGTAACGCAAGAAAACAGTAAACAAGCAGCGATAGCCGTATTTAGGAACAAGGCCTAGGGATTAGACTTTCACTAGTGGACACTCTCAACATTGATCACATAACAGAATAGATAAATGCATACTCTACACTCTTGTTGGATGATGAACACATTGCGTAGGATTACACGAACCCTCAATGCCGGAGTTAACAAGCTCCACAATAATGCTCATATTTTAGTAACCTTTAGTGTAAGATAGATCAAAAGACTAAACCAAGTACTAACATAGCATGCACACTGTCACCTTCATGCATATGTAGGAGGAATAGATCACATCAATATTATCATAGCAATAGTTAACTTCGCAATCTACAAGAGATCATGATCATAGCATAAACCAAGTACTAACACGGTGCACACATCGTCACCTTTACACACGTGCAGGAGGAATAGAACTACTTTAATAACTTTGCTAGAGTAGCACATAGATAAATTGTGATACAAACACATTGCAATCATAAAGAGATATAAATAAGCACCTCACTATGCCATTCAACAGTGGATAAGTATTCTGTGAAATATAGCCTAAGAGACCCACACGGTGCACACACTGTCACCTTTACACACGTGGGACAAGGAGTCTCCGGAGATCACATAAGTAAAACTCACTTGACTAGCATAATGACATCTAGATTACAAGCATCATCATATGAATCTCAATCATGTAAGGCAGCTCATGAGATTATTGTATTGAAGTACATAGGAGAGAGATGAACCACATAGCTACCGGTACAGCCCCGAGCCTCGATGGAGAACTACTCCCTCCTCATGGGAGCAAGCAGCGGTGATGAAGATGGCGGTGGAGATGGCAGCGGTGTCGATGGAGAAGCCTTCCGGGGCACTTCCCCGCTCCGGCAGGGTGCCGGAACGGAGACTCCTGTCCCCCGGATCTTGGCTTCGCGATGGCGGCGGATCCGGAAGGTTTTCCGTATCGTGGTTTTTCGCATCAGGGTTTTCGCGACGGAGGCTTTATATAGGCGAAGAGGCGGCGCAAGAGGGTCGAAGGGGTGGCCACACCATATGGCGGCGCGGCCAGGGCCTGGGCCGCGCCGGCCTATGGTCTGGGGGCCCAGTGCCCCCCCTCTGGTCCTTCCCGGGTGTTCTGGATGCTTCCGGTGAAAATAGGAACCCGGGTCTTCGTTTCGTCCAATTCCGAGAATATTTCGTTACTAGGATTTCTGAAACCAAAAACAGCTAGAAAACGAGAACCGGCACTTCGGCATCTTGTTAATAGGTTAGTTCCAGAAAATGCACGAATATGACATAAAGTGTGCATAAAACATGTAGGTATCATCAATAATATGGCATAGAACATAAGAAATTATCGATACGTCGGAGACGTATCAATCTCCTATAAACATTAAGGATAAAGATTATGATTTTTCTCTTGATCTATCTCATATAGCTATTGTTGAGAAAACACCCTTTTGTGGTACTGAAAAAGAAAGTGCTGTTGAACACATGACCGAGTTATCTACTTTGAGTAGCTTGTTTTCTGATGATGTTAAGAAGCGTACTTACTTTGTTGCTAAAATCTTTCCATTCTCATTAAAGGATGACGCTAAAACCTGGTATAATAGTTTGCCACCTAGTTCTATTAAAAGTCCAAAAGAATTGCTTGTCGTTTTCTTTCGGAAATACTTTCTCGCTAGTGCTCAACATGTCGCTTTGCGGAGAGTTTATAATTTTGATCGGTGAGATGAAGAGAAATTGCCCGAGGCTTGGGCGAGATTTTGCTCTCTTATTAGAGCTTTGCCTGACCATGATCTAGAAAAGCATGATTTACTTGATATATTTTATAGTGGACTAACCATTGAGTCTAGGGCATACCTGGATAGTTGTGCTGGTTGTGTTTTCAGGAAAAGAACTCCAGACGACGCTGAAGAATTATTGGCTAAAATAGGCCGGAATCATGATGATTGGACTACGCCTGAACCAACTCCAACGCCAATAGTTAAGAAGAGGGGTTTAATTAAATTGAATGATGAAGATATGAGGGAAGCCAAGAAGTCTCTCAAGGAGAAAGGTATTAAATCTGAAGATGTGAAGAATCTACCTCCAATAGAAGATATATGTGAGATAATTCCCCCTTCATCCATGATTGAGGTAAATTCCCTTCAACGCTTTACTAGGGAAGATATTCCGTATTCAAAACCTCCTGCGCAATGCTTAGATGAGTTTGATAATTATATTGTTAAGCAAGAAAATTTTAATATGAGAGTAGAGAATCATCTAATGGAAAATTCTCAAGCTATTAGTGAATTGCATGATATTGTGGAGAGAACCTCCAATGATGTTAAGATGCTTGTTAAACATTTTCATATGGTTCAAACTCAAATTGATCAACTCACTAAAGTGCAAAATGACTTGTTAGGAAATAATGCTAAAGAAAAACATGCTTATGAAGTAACAACTAGAGGTGGTGTCTCTACCCAGGATCCTCTATATCCCGAAGGGCATCCCAAAAGAATTGAACAAGATTCTCAACGCATTGAACCTAGAGCTCCATCTAAGAAAAAGAAGAAGAAACATAAAAGTGTTGTAGAATCCTCTCGAACCCGCTAATGATCCTAATAGTATTTCTATTTCGATGCTGAAACCGAAAGTGGTAATGAACATGATAAAGATAATGATAAGAATGATACTCCCGATAAAGAAGAGGTTGAAGAAGAACCTGAAAAGCATGCTAAAAATAAAAGTATACTAAAGAAGATTTTATTGTCTGAGAAACATGGTAATGAAAGAGAACCTTGGGTGCAAAAGCCAATGCCTTTTCCTGCTAAGAAACTAAAATCAAAGGAAGAAGAACACTATAATAAATTTTGTGAATGGATGAAACCTTTATTCTTGCAAATCCCTTTGACTGATGCTATTAAATTGCCTCCGAATTCAAAGTATATGAAAGATATTGTTACTAACAAAAGGAAAATCCCCAATGAGGAAATTTCCACTATGCTTGCTAATTACTCTTTCAATGGTAAAGTTCCAAAGAAGTTGGGCGACCCAGGTATACCTACTATTCCTTGTTCTATTAAGAATAATTATGTTAAAACTGCTCTATGTGACTTGGGAGCTGGTGTTAGTGTTATGCCTTTTTCTCTTTATAAGAGACTTTACTTAGATAAGTTGATACCTACTGATATATTTTTGCAAATGGCTGATAAATCTACTGCTATTCCTGTTGGTATATATGAGGATGTTCCTGTTCAAGTTACTAATAACTGCTTGATATTAACTGATTTTGTTGTGTTGGAAATGCTCGAAGATGATAATATGTCTATTATTCTTGGCGAGACCTTTTCTTAACACCGCAGGGGCTGTTATTGATTGCAATAAAGGAAAGGTTACTTTCAATGTTGATGATAAGGAACACACCGTCTACTTCCCCAAGAGGATTGAAAAAGCGTGCGGAGTTAATATTATTTCTCATGTGAGAACTATCAAAGTGGGAACCATCGATTGTCCTATATATGAGCCTAAAGAAGAATATCAAACTCTTGTGATTGGATCCATATCAATACAATTCAAGGTAACATGATTGATTTGAGGTTTATTTCTTCATATGCTATGTAAAATTTATTTGGTGGCAAGACTTGATCAACCTTGTTAACAAATACATTTTATATGCATAGAGGAGGTAAACAACATTTCTTTCTTCCTCCACTTGCTCTAGTTGCTGTAGCATTTTTAATTTGCAAAGTTTCTTAGTTGATTTGATATTTCAAAAAATTTCCTCGCCAGCAATAATAAACTTAATACCCAGAAATGTGCATTTTTCAAAGTTTTCAAAAATTCGCGAAAATTACACCGTTGGTCCTATTTTTCGACGAGGCACCTGGGAGCACCAGAGGATGACCTGTGGGGCACCACAGGGTGCCACACCACAGGCCGGCGCGGCCAAGGAGGTGGGCGCGCCACCATGTGGTGTGGGCCCCTCCTTGCCCCACTTCTTCATCTCTTTCTCCTAGCATCTTCTCTCTCCCGAAAAAACTCGAACCAACTTTCTCTCACTCGCGTTTTTGCTCAAGAGCTCAGGATTTTTCGATCTCTTTGCTCAACCCAGATTTCTGTTTGAAATTTGGCACATTTGCTCTCCGGTATGTGACTCCTTCGATTATCCAAATAGAATTTTGTTTGGTTGAGTATATCTTGAATATTTTGCTGCTGTAGGTAACATGTTTAGTGAGCTTGCATGCTTGTTCTAAGTGGTAGAAATTAGTTTTGATGCATGATTAGTACTCTAGCAAGTTCCTATGGTAGTTTCCCTCAATTATATGTCACCAAATCAAGTTTTATATTGTTTGTTGAAAATTTCAGAAAATGGAAGGAGGTAGGCACCAACTCAACCAACATGAGTTGGAGGTGCCACAGGTCATGAGAGTTCACCGAGAAGAAGGAGTATATCCCACTTACTATCCGTGTGCGGATTTCATGAGAAGTGCAGGGATTTTGCAGACGTCCAAAATTTAATCTCTCGTGCGGGATTGGATGATTTTGTTGATGGGGAACCATGCCAATATGTGAAGCTGACTATGTCGAGTAGTGCAAGATTTTAAATTCAATTGGTCACAATCTAACCCCATGGTTCAAGTACAAAATTTATAATAAACCGTCAACTTGCCATTCAGTGATTTTTGTGCAGCAATCAAAGTGCCGCAATGGGGATCATGCGAGAAGATGAAGGGATCGCCGCAAGAACTCTTGGACCTCTTCAAGATGATTTTTCATGGAAGGAGTTTCTCAGAGGATGATGGTAAAATCAGTAGTATTCATTTCCCAGCTATTCGTTACTTCGCCTATTTCATTACCAAGTGCGTTCTAGCAAGAAAGAATGGAGGTAAAATAACTATCCCGGATCTAGCCTTTCTAGCTGCTGCATTACAAGGTAATAGGACTTGTAACTTGGGAGCTTTGATAGCCAACAGACTTGCCACTAACCGTGAGAAGGGAGGAATTTGTGGGGGTCTCATCGCCTCTCGTTTATTAGCTATGCACAATGTGAGACCTCACAGTCTTGATATTCCGCTCCCTATGGAGAAACTTGACATAGCTTCCATGATTAAGCATGAATTTCTTTCTAATTCGTCTAATTTAGGGAACCTGTCTTATAGAATAACATTTTACAAGAAATCTTGGACAAATACTAAGAAAGTTGAAAAATTAGTAGGATTGCCTGCACCTTCTCTGTTTAACTTTGATTCCAGGGAGGATTGGTCAGTCACGGAAAGTGCGGTTAACGCATACATCGAGGGAGGAAGCCATCGTGCACGAGACAACACAAATGAGGTCGAGGAACACCTCGACTCGTCATCCGATGCAGCAAGCTCTTCGCATCCACAAGCTGGGTATGAGGAACCCCCACGCTTTTCTTCTGCATCGGCACCTTATTATGACTACTCCACGTATGATCCACCGGCGTGGAACCCAGGCCCTCGATGGGGTTGAACTCCACTTAGGCCAAAAGCCTAAGCTTGGGGGGAGGTATACCGGCATCACTCATTCTTTGCACATTATGATTGCTGGATACTTGTATATACTTGTTTAGTCTCTTTGAGTGGTTTTCTAATGAGAGGAAGATGATATTTGGGGAAGTGCTGCCTGAAAACAGATTCTGGACTGTTACCGTAAAAATTCGTGCGCACAGCCAGAACGTTATTTTGCGAAGCCAATTTTTGTGCATGTTCCCCAGGTTGTTATCTAACTTTCGTTAGTTGAACACTTTTTGAACTGAGCAACGTAAGATTTTTGTAAAAATCGATTTCTGTACTGCTGTCAGGTTTTTGCAGATTTCTGCCATCTCGCTTTTCTGTGTTTCTTTTAATTTGCTATTTCTTGTTTCCGCTTTGTTTCTTTCCCAAAACACAAAAAGACCAAAAATATTTCTGTTGTTTCTCTTCACCATTTGTTTATCTTGGTTTCTTGCATTTGTTTTGCTTCATTTGCTATTGCTAGTTTGCTATAAGAAAACCCAAAAAGATTTTGCTTTGTTTGCTTGTTTCCTTTTGTTCTTGTTCTCAAATTCGAAAACACCAAAAATATTTGCTGTTCTTCTTTGGTTTGTAAAATTCATTATGAGTTCAATGGTCTTCGGTGGCTGGAGCATGGTTTTCATTTCATATTATCCAAGCTACACAAGTGAAAAGGCAATAATGACGATCTACGACAATCTGATTGTGGTGAGAGGCTGGTATGAACTCTATTTGTTTTCATTTTTGTACATATACTCATCCATGTGAGCATGCTTAGTTGGTTCATGTGAGGTATATGTTATTTAAGAAAGTCTAGTAGTTCATGATCTCTCATGATTAGCTCCAATCTATTAATATGAGTAGCATGTCATGGATGTTTGCTGGCATTGTTTTATTCATAAGTAAGTATGGCATTGTGGTATCCTCCTCTGAATAATTCATTTATATCGACTTGGCACATGCTCACGCATGCATATGACTGAACAAGAGTCAATTAAGCCTCAATGATTTACATTGCTTCAGAGTTCTTGTATCACTTTTATGCCTCAGTTAATTTATTTTGCCGCAAGCATGATTATGACAGTCACTGCTCTCTTGATTTGTCGCTCCCTAGTCTTTTTGCTAGCCTTCACTTGTACTGAGCGGGAACGCTGCTCGTGCCTCCAAACACATGAAAACCAAGTTATTCCAGAGTGTCCACCATAAATACCTATGCATGGCATTTCAAACCATTCCAAGTAAATTCTCATGCGCTACCTTTAAAACCTTCAAAATACTTCTCAATTTGTGTTTATGTTTCATAGCTCATGAGGAAGTATGTGGTGTTTAGCTTTCAACCTTGTCATTTACTTTTGACGGACTCTCATATGGAATAGTGGCACATCCGCTTATCCAATAATTTTGCAAAAAGAGCTGGCAATGGGATTCCCGGTCCCGAATTAATTAACTTAAATAGACACTCCTCCATGGTTTGTGATTGTTGGACGGCACCCGAAGGATTCGGTTAGCCATGGCTTGTGTAAGCAAAGGTTGGGGGAGTGTCATCATCATAATAAAACTAAACTAAAAAGGCACTCCTTCATGGTATGTGATTGTTGGCAGTGCACCCGAGGATTCGGTTAGCCATGGTTTGTGTAAGAAAGGTTGGAAGGAGTGCCACATAAAAATGCAAATAATTTATGGGAGCCGCTCTTGAAAGTCCGGTTGGCGAGGTAGTTGGTGTACCCATTACCATTCGTTGACAACAACAAACACCTCTCAAAATAATTTTACTCCTGCTTTACAAATGAAAAGCTCTAGCGCATGTTAATCCCTGCTTCCCTCTGCGAAGGGTCAATCTTTTACTTTTATGTTGTGTCTCCATTATTTCTTTGAGCACTTTATTGAGAGCACAACTGTCATTCTTAGTGTAATATGCTTGTCTCAAAATATGATTGATTGTGGTATAACTTTGATGCTTTTATCTTTGACAATCGCTACTTCTAGTCTTTCTATGAACTCCAGAGGTGCCCGGGCATTTATGTTTTGCCGATCAAATACAGGCAAGCGAGATACCACTTTATCATACTCTCTTATGAACATTGCAATCCTGCCTATATACATGATTCATGATGCTTATTATTAATTGTTAGTACCTCTTCATGATTGACATAGATGTTAGATGATCTTATTTGCATGTATCCTATTATGAACTGCTTAAGTATTAGCCATATCATGAGAATATATACATCATATGAGCAAATGTGTTCATGAAAGTTCTTTTATCGCTCGATTGTTAACTGAATTGCTTGAGGACAAGCAATAAGCTAAGCTTGGGGGAGTTGATACGTCCAAAACGTATCTACTTTCCCGAACACTTTTGCTATTGTTTTGCCTCTAATTTGTGTATTTTGGATGCAACTAACACGGACTAACGCTGTTTTCAGCATAACTGTTCTGGTGTCTCGTTTTTGTGCAGAAATCCAACTTTCAGGAAAAACCTCGGGATTTTGACGAAAGGGCCTATTTTCCCAAATACTAACGGAGCCGAAGGACAATTGAAGTGGAGGCCCGAGGGCCCCACACCACATGGCGGCGCGGCCCGGTGGGGGCCCGCGCGGCCATGTGGTGTGGCCCCTCGGCTGGCCTCCGACGCCCCCTTCGGACTACTTATTCGCCTCGACCTAAAAACGCACAAAGAGAAGTCGAAGTCGCCGGAAACCCTCCGAACGCCGCCACATCGCGAAACTCCGTCGCGGGAGCCGAGTCTCCGTTCGGCACTCCGCCGGGACGGGGAATTGGAGGAGATCATCACCGCCATCACCGCCAACGCCTCTCCATCAACCAGACAATGTTTCCCCCATCCATGTGTGAGTAATTCCCCAGCTGTAGGCCGAAGGGGATGGTAGGGATTGGATGAGATTGGTCATGTAATAGCATAAGATTGTTAGGGCATAGTGCCTAGTGTCCGTAGATGGTACTTTTATGATATTGTTGCAACTTGTTATGCTTAATGCTTGTCACTAGGGCCCGAGTGCCATGATCTCAGATCTGAACATGTTATTGATTCATGAAGATATTCGTTGTTTATGATCTTACCTGCAAGTTGTATACACATGTCGCTGTCCGGAACCGATGGCCCCGAAGTGACAGAAATCGGGACAACCGGAGGGAATGGCAGCGACGTGAGGATCACATGTGTTCACGGAGTGTTAATGCTTTGCTCCGGTGCTCTATTAAAAGGAGTACCTTAATATCCAGTAGTTTCCCTTGAGGCCCGGCTGCCACCGGCTGGTAGGACAAAAGATGTTGTGCAAGTTTCTCATTGCGAGCACGTACGACTATAATTGGAACACATGCCTATTGATTGATTAGTACTTGGATACCGTTTTATTATTATCCGCAAATGCCACTGCTATGATTGTTACATGTGTTTCTCTCATCCATGCAACGCCCGTCATCCGTCCCCGTGCCTACGGTATTTTAATCCTGCTGTTTACTAAAATCACTACTCGCTGTCTTTGTTACTCTGTCGCTGTTATTTCACTATCGCTACTACTATAAAACCGTTACTATCGATAAACTCTTGCGAGCAAGTCCGTTTCCAGGTGCAGCTGAATTGACAACTCCGCTGTTAAGGCTTTCAAGTATTCTTTGTCTCCCCTTGTGTCGAATCAATAAATTGGGTAATACTTCCCTCGAAGACTGTTGCGATCCCCTATACTTGTGGGTCATCAGGCGCTAACCCGGAAAACCCAGACGTGGCAGTATCTCCGGCTAGAGAAGTGATGGCTATCATTCCGGCTTGGACGCAGCCTTTCCTGGACTACCTCATCGATCAGAAGTTGCCAGAGGACGAGGTCCTCGCGCGACAGATCATCAGACGAGAAAGATCCTACACAATTGTTGATGGACAGCTCTACAAACGAAGCGCAACAGGGGTATTTCTCAAATGCGTCTCTAATCAAGATGGCATTGAAATCCTCAGAGAGATCCACGCAAGGGATTGCGGGCATCATGCCGCTCCCAGGTCACTCGTTGCAAAAGCTTTTCGGCTAGGCTTTTACTGGCTCACAGCTAAAGAAGACGCTGACAAAATAGTCAAGACCTGCCGAGGTTGTCAGTACTACGCTACTCAACCAAACGCTCCATCCCAAGAGCTGAAGACCATACCTATCACCTGGCCATTCGCGGTCTGGGGGCTCGATATGGTTGGTAAGTTAAAAAGATCATCTCCTGGCGGTTTTGAATACCTCTTGGTCGCTTTTGACAAATTCAGCAAATGGATCGAGGCAAAGCCAGTGAGAAAAGCCGACGGTGCTACGGCACTAAAATTTGTCCGCAGCCTCGTGATGAGATTCGGCATCCCACACAGCATAATCACAGATAATGGCACAAACTTCGCTCAGGGAGAATTGAAGGATTATTGTGACACAATGGGGATTCGATTGGACCTTGCATCTGTGGCTCACCCACAATCCAATGGTCAAGTTGAAAGGGCCAACGGTCTAATATTATCAGGAATCAAGCCACGCCTTGAAGAACCGCTGCGACGAGCAGCTGGAGCTTGGGCTGACGAATTGGACGCTGTCTTGTGGAGTTTGCGAACTACTCCTAACAGGTCAACAGGGTTTACCCCATTTTTCCTGGTATACGGATCCGAAGCCGTGATTCCCTCCGACATCATCCACGATTCACCGCGAGTTTCCGCCTACAATGAAGAAACAGCTGACGAGGCTAGACAGCTATCTGTGGACCTGATCGAGGAAGCTCGGAATTTAGCTGACCAGCGCTCCGCCATCTACCGGCGAAGCTCCGACGTTATCACAGTCGTCGAGTTCGGAATCGCTCTTTCATGACAGGAGACCTGGTCCTCCGCCTTCGGCAGGTGAAAGACCATAAGCTGCAGTCCCCATGGGAAGGACCCTTCGTCGTTAGTAAAGTGCTTCATAACGGATCATACTACCTTGTTGATTTCCGGGAGCTGAGGGACAGACCTGCTAATTGGCACCGGAAACGCAAGCGCGAGGATCCGGATGACATCTACGACGAGACAGATCGCCCCGGAACATCGCACGGCTACGTCCTTTCCACACTTAGCGTATTCTTTCCGAGTTATAAACTCTGTAATAGTTATACATGATCAATGAAATAAAGCTTATGGTTCACTCTTCGAGTCTTTTACCTCCTTTACTTGTTCATTTTTAGATCATGTGTGTGTTTTCCGACTAAAACCGCAGAGCTGGATATTTCCGCCTAGGCGTGTATAAAAAGTTGTGATTTTCAAAAATCGTCCTTTAGGACGTAAGCTTAAGTTTTCTGATTAAATTGTTATCTGTTGCGAACTCGTGGATTCCTAGTAGCGATTTCCGGCACCTATGCTTGGGGGCTTATTTCCGTGGTTATTGACGGATTACCATTGGGTTTTGTCGCCGCTGGCGAGTGTTTCCGGCTAAGGTCTTCCGGCTCGCGGAAGGTCAAGCGGGCAAGCCGGAAAACAACGAAGTCAGCACTTGCTTTCCGACACAAAACGAAACATGCACATAATATTAACGGATAGCAGGATAAGTGTTTCCGCCCCATGCATAGTCGTTTCGTCCCTAGCTACTTAAGAATTTAAAAGTCTTATTACAAACCCACTTCGGGGCCAAAATGATGCAACTGTGTTTCATTGTTCAAACAGGAACTCTACTCGGAGCTCTCCTCTTCAGATTCCTGGTAGGCGGAGCCGTCGCCGTCGCTGTCGCCGGAGCCGGCCTCGGAGCCATCACCGGAGTCTCCTTCGGAACGCTCGATGCTCGACCCGGAGCCCTCCCCGTAAAACTCCGGCTCGCCTTCTTCCTCCTCTGCATCGGAAAATCCCTTGGGCAAAGCGTGCTTGCCGTACCAGAACGAGTGATTCACTCGCCTGACGAACAACTGCTCGTATCCTTGGGTTTCCGCGAGGATGGCGCCCATGTCGGAACCTTTTGGAGCTCCGCGCGCAACATCCGCAAAGTTGAGGGAAGGGAAATGAGCCTTGCAGGTGGCTAAGACCAGAGAGGCGACTCCGCGCGCGGAAGATTTTTGCCAATCCTTGATGAAGTCTGGAACTTGTTCCATTAGCTGGGTCATCGTGTCGATCACGGAAGTTTTGGCCTTCTTCAAAGATAGAGTCTTGGCGATTCCGTGACAGGCTTCAAACAGCGCGCCAATGGAAGTCCGCACCTCTTCATATGCCTCCGTCCTCTTCAGGTTAGACTCTTTTGACCACTCGAAGCCAAGGCTTGCTGTGGGAGAAGGAGGGTCAGTTCCGGTTCGGAGAATAAAGCATACGAGGATAGTCGGAACAGCAACGCGGAAAAATACTTACGGAAGATAAGTTTGTCGATGGTCTCCGCCTCCGTTTCCAGAACTTTGTTTTTCGATACAAAGGAAGTCACACGACTCTGGTTCTTCTTGAGTTTGTCATTCAGCTCCGCCAGGTCGCGGGCGTGTTTCTCGGAGAGTTCCTTCCTCGCCTGATTCTCCTTGTCGGAGGACTCTTTCATGAAGGTCTTGAGGGACTCGTTCTCCGCCTCAAGCACCTGGACCTTGACGGATAGCTCGTCGAACTTGGAGTGCTTGGCAGTCTCTTCTGTAGGCAAAAAGTTGCACATATTTACGCATCCTGAACAATTATGTCAGCACAAAAAATAAAACCCGGATCTCGTACCCTGAAGGCGGGACTCAAGCAGCTGGATAGCCTTTTGGCTATTTTCCGCGTTCTGGCGCAGCACCTCGATCTCCGTGATTTTCTCCAGCACATGCACGCGCAGATCTTCGTGCAATTTCCGCGTGGTCTGCGAAGCAGCAAGGAGTTAGCCGGATATTTAAAATCTTGGGGGCTGGCGAGGAATTCAAAGTCTTTGAGGTATAATTTTTTAAAAAATTTCCGCCTAAGGTACATTTTGGGAAAGCATCGGCTAATACATGTTACACGGAAATATATCACCCAATGCTTGGGGGCTAGTATTACCTGCCGCACTTCCTTGTGCTTGGCGAAAAACACCTTCAGGCCGTCCTCCAGGTCGGCGAGCTCTCGCATCTCCTCGTCTGGCTTTCCCCACACTTTGTTCAGCATGGCGGAAACTTCCGCGTGGCGCTGTGCGAGGGTAAGCTTTTGTAGGGATGGAGTCGGTCGAGGGTCGACCCGAGTCGCGTTGGTGACTTGAAGGAGTTTTGCCTTTTGCTCCTGTTCTTCCTCTGTGGGCTCCGCGAAAGCGGCGCTTGGTTGATCTTGCGGAGGAACGGACGAGGAGGCCCCCTTGGCGGAGTCACCATGGTCAGCGGGATCTTCAGGAAGGTCATCAAGGTTGATGACATCTTTGGGATCCAGCTTGGAGGCGAATGAAGCCTTGGGCGGAACTTCAACCTCGGGAGTAACAGGAATTGAAGCCGGAGACGGTTTGGTTCTCTTCTTCAGGATCCTTGGAGCTTTGGGGGGTTGGCTTCCGGAGCTTCAGAACAAACAAAAAAAAAAGTATAAGTAAGAATTTGAGCGTGAAACCAGAACAAGGATCTCGGAAACAGGCGCTTACCCGGAAGGCTTGAAGAAGTGCTGGATGGCAGGCTGCCCCTTGTTGCTGGTATTAATCAGTTTGAGGCGCTTCTTTTCCGCCTCCGCTTTCCGGGTAGCCGCAGTGCTAAGCACTTCGCGGGCGCGTTTCGCATAGGGGCTGGAAGGAGCAGGCCTCTTCCTCTTAGCGGGGCGCGGAGCCTCGGGAGCTTCCGCCTCCGATGCCGCTTCCGGATCAGTGTTGCCAGTGGAAGGAACCCGGAGGATAGTTCCGAGTTCGTTTTCTTCAAGCGCCTCGACCTAATGCAGAGTTAAACACTTAGATAAAAAGTTTGAATGCGAAGAGAAACAATAGACTAGAGTCAAGACGACGTACCGCGGTTCCGGAACCATTCATATGAATGTCTTTGTTGCACACGTGAACGTGAAGTTCACGTGGGATCTTGATGAGGAGCCGGATCCTCTTGTCGATGGCGTCGGCGGAAAGATTGTCTTTTGTGGCGCGCATTGGGTCATCGCGCCCTGTGTATTGGAACATCAGGCGGTCCCTGTGTTGGAGCGGCTGGATCCGCTTGGTGAACCAGGAAAGGGTCAAGTCCTTCCCTGTCAGCCCCTCCGCCGTCAGCTTACAGATCCACCTGACGGGGCGTGTGAGCTAGAGCGACTCGGAAAGGTGGGGGCAGTGCGACCATGCCGGAAGCTCGGTGGCGGGGCAGTTCTTGAACGGTGGCAGCTTTCTTTCGCTCGCGGGGTCGGAGACGTCCTTCAAGTAGAAGAAACCCCCAGACCAGTACCGCGCGGATTCGTGGCGGTCGGTGTGGGGATAGACGCGGCCCGGGCGGATCATGAAGGTGATGGATCCGCATGTTGCCAGCTTGGTGGATTGCCGGATCCTCTCCTTCTTGACAGTAAAATAGTATTGGAACAGGGAGAGCTCGGGAGTTACCCGGAGATGGCCCTCGCAGAGGGTGATGTGATTGCTGATCGCAAGCACACTGTTCGGCGAGATGTTGTGGGGCTGGAGCCCATAAGCCTTCAGGATCTCTAGGAAGAAGTCCGAAGGCGGAAATGAGAAGCCCCGCTCTATTAATGCTTTCGTCAGCACCATCTCGTTGTCTTGGGGGGCTGGAGCTAAGGCATTCGGCGTTGTCCTCCAGCTTCCGGGTTGCAAGAAGCCTTCCCCCTCCAAGTTCTTCAGCTCGGTCTCTGTGGTGGTGCAGGGCCACCATTTCCCTTTGGATTCCGAATCCCGCTGGCGGGCTTTGGATTTCTTGGCAGCAGTCTCTTCCGCCTTCTTCTCTGTTTGTTCCGCCTCGGAGGTTTTCTCCGGGAAAGCTGAGGTGCCCTCGGTGTCCTTGCCGGAATCCTTAGTGGGATCCAGCTGGACTGGGACGAAGGGAGGCGGAGCGGAGGAGATGGGCGTTGCCATGATCGGCTCAGTGGTGGGAGGCGGAGTCGCGGAAGACATCTGAAGACAGAAAAGATCGCGGAAAAACAAGGTTTAGTCGGATCCGCGTCTTCGTCCTAACGATCATCCCTACCAACTATGGCAAAGAATCGAAGCTCGGAGAACTTACCGTAATGGATTCCGCGGTGGTCGGAGTCGCCGGCGACGAGGTTTTCGTACGGTGGCTCGCCGGAGTTAAGAACACGATGAACACCACGGTGGTGAAATCGCTCCGGTGATGCTCCGGCGAGTTTTCCGGCGGGTTCCGGCACGGCGGAGGAGGAGCTCGCGAGCGGCGCTGCGTGGAGAGGTGAGAAAGGGGGTGAATGAGGAGTTAGGGTTGACGGTGGATATTTATAGGCCGGAGGGACGAGATTCGTGCTCCGCATCCTGTGGTCGGAACGCAAGCGTCGCGCCGTTGGATGTGTGACACGTGTCCAAAACCCTAAACGGTAAAAATGGCTAAGGATAAGTTACCGCGAAAATCGCGCGAAAATGGCGCCAGAATTGGCGGAACCGTTTGAGTCTCTTAAGATTCCGGGTAAGCAGCGCGAAGATAAGAAGTTCTCATTCGAAGCAGGGGGGAACCCGGAAACGTATTCAAATCGTCGATGGATGAAGTCCCGCAGAATGGGAGCATTTTCCGACTAGAGGTTGGGAAAAGAAGAAAATGTGAAGTTGGAGTTCTTCAAGTTTCTCCGCGTTACAGACATTGTCGGAGGCCATGATGGACTAGCAAGGCGGAAGCGACGAGGCGAAACTCGGAGAACTCGGGGGCTACTCGTTGTGGGTATACGTCATGGGTGTACCATCGACGGTGCCTAGATCCGGCAAGCCCGGGTGGCCCACAGACGGTGATGAGGCATGTGGCCCATCGGGCGGCCCAGTTGCTGTTGATCATGAAGGAAGAAGTCCGGCCCAGGATCAGTAAGCCGGATCCGTATCGACATTAGGAGGAACCCGGATCCGCGGAGGCCCATGAGGAACCCGGATCCAGTATGACATATATGGAAGGCGGATCCGTGGCGTACACGGCAAGACATTCTACCATAGTTAAGCTATCTGTAATCCGGCTAGGACTCTCCATGTAAACCCTAGATCCGTGCGCCTTTATAAGCCGGATCCCGGGAGCCCTAGAGGGACAACCACAACTCATTGTAACAACGCGAAAGCGCCCAGATAATTCCAGACAAGCAGCAGTAGGCCCTGTCATCGTGCGGGTGTTCCGAAGCTGGGTAACTCGCGTACCACCGTCCCGTGTGCACTCCGCCCTATGGCCCCTACTTCTTCTCCCCCTCATGAGGATCCCTCCTCTGAGGTACCGTCGATTAGGCAACGACACCTTCTATCATGCCATTTCTTAACTTTCTCTTTAAAGAGTTTAGCATTTTCATAAGCTTCACTTCTCCATTCATCTAGAGAACTTAATTGCAGCAACCCCTTATTACCGGCTAGTTTAGGATCTTTATTTAGTTCTCTAACAGCCGAATAAGCTTTGTGCTCTAGTTCTAAAGGTAAATGACAAGCTTTTCCATAAACCATTTTATAAGGTGACATTCCCATGGGGTTTTTATAAGCAGTTCTATAAGCCCATAGTGCTTCCTTCAATTTACTAGCCCAATTATTTCTAGTTTTATTAACAGTCTTTTGCAAGATAGATTTAATTTCTCTATTTGATAGTTCTACTTGCCCACTAGTTTGAGGATGATAAGCGGAAGCAATTCTATGATTAATACCATATTTAGCAAGAGTTTTTCTAAAACCACCATGAATAAAATAAGAACCTCCATCTGTCATAATTTATCTAGGAACTCCAAATCTAGGAAAAATAATGTCTAAAAGCATTCTTAAAGAGGTCTCACCATCAGCACTTTTTGTAGGTATGGCTTCCACCCATTTAGTAACATAATCAACGAGCAACAAGTATATGAGTGTTACCTTCTGAAGAGGGAAAAGGTCCCATGAAGTCAAATCCACAACAATCAAACGGTTCAATAACAAGAGTATAATTCATAGGCATTTCATTGCGTCTGGAGATATTACCAACCCTTTGACATTCATCACAAGATAAAATAAACTTCATTGCATCTTTGAAGAGAGTTGGCCAATAAAAACCTGATTGTAGAACCTTTTGTGCGGTTCTATCTCCGGCGTGATGTCCTCCATAAGCACTACCATGGCATTTACTCAATATCTCTTGTTGCTCATATTCGGGAACACATCTTCGCAGAATACCATCCACTCCTTCTTTATATAAGTGTGGGTCATCCCAAAAATAATGCCTCAAGTCATAAAAGAATTTCCTCCTTTGCTGAGCTGAAAAGGTTGGAGGCAAGTACTTGGAAACAATAAAGTTAGCATAATCAGCATACCAAGGACTGTCTCGCGAGCTCACCTTTATTACAACCAATTGTTCATTTGGAAAACTATCATTAACAGGAACAGGATCATAAGCTTCCAATCTAGACAAATTATCAGCAACAGGATTATCAGCACCTTTCCTATCTACAATATGTAAATCAAATTCTTGCAACAGAAGTACCCATCTAATAAGCCTTGGCTTAGCATCTTTCTTTTGCATAAGGTATCCGATTGCGAGCATGATCAGTATGAATAGTAACTTTTGAATCAACGATATAAGATCTAAACTTATCACAAGCAAAGACTACAGCTAACAATTCTTTTTCAGTCGTAGCATAATTTCTTTGAGCAGCATCAAGAGTTTTACTAGCATAATGAATAACATTCAGTTTTTTATCTGCTCGCTGTCCAAGAACAGCGCCTACAGCAAAATCACTAGCATCACACATAATTTCAAATGGTAAGTTCCAATCAGGAGGTTTAACTATAGGGGCAGTTGTTAAGGCTTTCTTTAGAGTTTCAAAAGCTTCCTTACAATCATCATCAAAAACAAAAGGTACATATTTTTGAAGAAGATTAGTAAGAGGCTTTGAAATCTTGGAGAAGTCTTTAATAAACCTCCTATAAAACCCAGCATGACCAAGAACACTACGAATACCTTTAACATCCCTAGGATAGGGCATCTTCTCAATGGCTTCAACTTTAGCTCTATCAACTTCAATACCTCTCTCGGAAATTTTATGTCCCAATACAATTCCTTCATTAACCATAAAGTGGCATTTCTCCCAATTAAGAACAAGGTTAGTTTCTTCACATCTCTGCAAAACTTTATCAAGGTTCCGCAAGCAATTATCAAAAGAATTTCCATAGACGGAGAAATCGTCCATGAATACCTCTACAATACTCTCACAAAAGCCATGAAAAATAGCAGACATGCATCTTTGAACAGTAGCAGGAGCATTACATAAACCAAAAGGCATAGGCCTATAAGCATAAGTTCCATAGGGACAAGTGAGAGTGGTTTTCTCTTGATCTTTATTTTTAACAGCAATTTGTGAACACCCAGAATAACCATCAAGAAAGCAAAAATGAGTATTTTTAGATAACCTTTCTAACATTTGATCAATAAAAGGCAAAGGGTAATGATCTTTCTTAGTAACCTTATTAACTTTTCGATAATCAATGCACATTCTATACCCTACAACTACTCTTTGAGGTATGAGCTCATCATTATCATTAGGCACAACTGATCATTCCTCCTTTCTTAGGAACACAATGCACAGGACTAACCCATCTACTATCAGCAATAGGATATATAATACCAGCTTCAAGGAGTCTTAATACCTCATTTCTTACCACATCCTTCATCTTAGGAATTAGACGACGCCGAGGTTCAACAACGAGGCTTCGCATCATCTTCCATATTAATGGCGTGTTGGCAAAGAGAGGGAGAAATCCCCTTCAAGTCATCAAGAGTGTAGCCAATAGCACCTCGGTGTTTCTTCAGTATTTCCAATAACCTTTCTTCTTCAAACTCTGAAAGCTTAGAACTAATAATAACAGTATTTCCAATAACTTTTCTTACTACCAAAAAGTCAGTAGGATATTTAATCTTACCACATAGAACTTCCACATCTCGAACAATACCAATTGGAGAGATAGTTTCTCTATTAGCCAGCCGAATAACCACATCAATATCTTCAAGTTCACAAGAACCAATTTCGTGCATAATCTCCGTGTAAAGCTCATAAGGAATAGCACTAATACTTGCACAAATATCACATAAACCATAATAACAATGATCACCAATTCTAACGGATAGCATAGGAACACTAGCTTGCTTGGACTTATTAGGATGTGAAACAATATTAGAGGCATCTTCACAGAAAATAATATGACCATCCTCCACATTTTCAGTCACAAGATCTTTAACAATTGCAACAGCAGGTTCAACTTTTATTTGTTCTTCAAATTCTATAGGTTTCTTTTCACTTTTATGAACCGCACTATTTATAACAGAGTACTCCTTCATTTTAGCAGGGAAAAGATTTTTTTCAATATAAGCTTCAGGAATAACATGATCAACAGTTTCAACTACAACACATTTATTTATAGATGAATCAATTTTATCTTTATATAGTTCATGATACTTATCAAAGTTCTTCTTAGGAAATTCATAATGAGAAGCAAAAGCTTTATAAAGATTTGCAGCAACTTGAGAATCAAGACCATAAGTAGCACTCATATTACGAAATTTATCAGTATCCATAAAAGCTTCAATGCATTTATAATCATAATTTATACCCGATTCTCTATCCTTGTCGTTCTCCCATCCTTCGGTATTTTCTTGGATCCGATTAAGAAGGTCCCTTTTAAACTCTTCCTTGTTGCGTGTAAATGATCCAGAACAAGAAGTATCCAAGCAAGGTCTTGTCTTGAAAAGAAAGTCTTGCATAGAAATTATCAATAATAATATTACCAGGAAGCTCATGAATGGGGCATTTGAGCATTAAAGACTTCAATCTCCCCCACGCTTGGGCAATACTCTCTCCTTCATGAGGCCAAAAATTATATATGCGATTCCGATCTTTGTGAATCTCACTTGGAGGATAGAACTTAGAATAAAACCGGGGCACAATATCATTCCATTCAAGAGAATCCCCATTATCCAAGTAATTTATACCAATGCGCCGCTTTACCGGACAGACGATATAGAGAATAGTTTCTTCCTCACTTCATCCATAGCAATACCTGCACACTTGAATAAACCGCATAATTCATGTAAGAACAGTAAATGATCTCCAGGGTGGACAGTTCCATCCCCTGTATAACGGTTATCCACTACACGTTCAATAATTTTCATAGGTATTTTCTATGGTATTTCTTCCTTACCTGACGCCTCATCCACTACCTTTGCAGTAGTAGTAGATTTCCCAAATAAACACTCAAGAGAAGATCTCTCCATAATGAATTATAGCAGCAGGCAGAAATAAAATGAGCACAAACAGTAGAAATTCCCCTTACCAATTCCACTTACCAATAGCGCTTCACTCCCCGGCAACGGCACCAGAAAATAGTCTTGATGACCCACAAGTATAGGGGGTGTATCGTAGTATCTTCGATAAGTAAGAATGTCGATCCCAACGAGGAGCAGAAGGTGTTGACAAGCAGTTTCGATGAAGGATTCACTTGTAAATGCTCACGGACAAGTATTCGAGCGGTTTTGATGTAACGGATGAATAAAGTACGAGTAAGTAAAGTGCGAGAGTAATAATTGCAGCGAGTGGCCCAATCCTTTTTAGCACAAAGGACAAGCCGGTTTGTTTACTTATAATAACCAAACGTTCTCGAGGACACACGGGATTTTAGTCTAGTGCTTTCGCTACATACGGCTAATTAATCTTCATTGTTTTGATAAGTGTTGTGTGGGTGAACCTATGCTAATGTACCGCCCTTCCTAGGACTAATACATACTTGTGATTATACCCCTTGCAAGCATCCGCAACTACAAGAAAGTAATTAAGATAAATCTAACCATAGCCTTAAACTCGAGATCCTGCTATCCCTCCCGCATCGATATACCAACGGGGGCTCGGGTTTCGTCACTCCGGCAACCCCGCAATTGGCAAACGAGTACAAGATGCATTCCCCTAGGCCCATAAAGGTGAAGTGTCGTGTAGTCGACGTTCACACGACACCACTAGAAGAATAACACCACAACTTAAATATCATAACATTGAATATTACTCAACCATACTTCACTACTAACATTTAGACTTCACCCATGTCCTCAAGAACTAAACGAACTACTCACGAGACATCATATGGAACATGATCAGAGGTGATATGATGATGAATAACAATCTGAACATAAACCTTGGTTCAACGGTTTCACTCAATAGCATCAATAACAAGTAGAAATCAACACCGGGAGAGTTTCCCCTATCAAACAATCAAGATCAAACCCAAATTGTTACAGCGGTGACGGCGTGCAGCGGTGGAGACGGCGGTGATGATGATGAAGATGGTGATGATGGTGATGGAAATGATGTCCAGCTCGATGACGGTAACGATGGCGTCGATTTCCCCCTCCGGGAGGGAATTTCCCCGGTGGATCTCAGCCTGCCGGAGAGCTCTTTTCTCTCTAGTGTTCTCCGCCCCGCAAAGGCGGCTGTGGCTCTTCACGATGTACCCCTGGAGCTTAGGTTTTCGGGACGAAGGCGTACGCGAAGAAAAGGAGGCGAGAGGGGGCTGTGGGCCCCCTCCTCACAGGGCGGCCCGGCCAGGCCTTGGGCCGCGCCGGCCTATGGGGTGGGCCCACCTCGGGTCCCCTCGGCTCCCCTTCCGGCTCCCTTCGTCTTCCGGAAAAATAGGATTTTCATATAATTTCCGTCAACTGTTGATCTTCCGAAATATTGCATTCGACGGCGCTTTTTCCAGCGAGAATCCCGACTCCGGTGCGCGATCCTCCAATAATCATGAAACATGCAAAATAGATGAAATAACATAAGTATTATCTCCAAATATGAAATATATCAATGAATAACAGCAAATTATGATATAAAATAGTGATGCAAATTGGACGTATCACGCGTGAAAATGAATACAGAAAACCGCCCTTTAGCATACTTAGAGGGTGGAAGGTAACCGCCGACAGAGAGAGAGAGAGAGAGAGAGGGGTTATCCTGCCCGTTAGATCATACGATCAACGGTCGGCGGGCACGATCCGCGTGACATGGGCTAGACCAATCAGAGCAATGTTGCACGTCTGCGAGAATTTGTGGAGGGAGAGGGCAAAACTGAGTAGTATCAAGAAACCAAGGGCACCTGTGTAATAAACAGACTAAGAGATTCAAATATGAGATTTAAAAAATGGAAAATGCGTGTTTTGTACAATGAAACCCATCTTGGCCTACCTCAAACTATTTGCAATACAAATATACATGAGTGTGAGAATTGTGGCCTCATTTCGACAAAGTATGTTTTGGGGAAAGTCTGTTTTGGGAAGGGCTTATTGTGGAAAACCATGCACCTTCATAGCTACTAGGTGATTTGAGAAGGCCTTTGAGAAGTGGCAATTTGTGGTAAAACTTGATTTATCTATGACTTATCTATGTTTTGAGAACTGGCAATTTGTGGTAAAGACTCCATGAGTATGTGCCACTATTTTTCGGAATCTTTTGCACATTCAATGACTCATTTAACTAGTTAATCCCATTTGTTGACTGTCTGTTGACCAGCCACTTGAGGGTAAAACTGAGCATATTGCACTAGCCAGTATTAGCACTCAAGGGGAAAACTGAGCACACAAAAATGCTAGTATATGACTCGAGGTTATATCTGAGTATATCTAAATTTCCAGGGTTAGACTCGAGGACGCGTGTTGCGGTGCAGAAATGGAAGACGTGCAATTGTTGACGCGTAGACGCGGGTCGCGGTGCAGAAGTCGAAGACGTGCAATCGTGGACGCGTGTCTCATTGCAGAAGTCCAAGACGTGCAACGGTGGACGCGTAGGACGCGGGTCGCATTAACCACCCCTCGCCTTTATAGACGCCTCCTCCCACTATCTCTGTCACTCTCACTCGCCCACGCAACGACGCCTCTCTCACGTCCCATCATCTTCTCCAAAGCTCCCAAGCAAAAAACCCTCTCCCTCTCCCTCTCCTCTGCCGGCGAGATGGACAAGGAGAATGCCAATCCCATCGTCGACGGCGCCGTCGGCTCCAAGCGCGACGCCTCCCTCTTCGACGCCGTCCCCTCAACGGACGTCGCCGCCGCCGGTGCATCGGAGGCTGCTACCGCCGGTGGCAGTCAGATCCCGCCGGGATTTGACCCCTATGAGCTGGTGCCGTACGTCCGGCCCCCGAACCCCTACGACACCTTCCTGGAGGACCCATGGAACGAGGTAACTACTGTTTGCTTCCTTTTTTTGTTTCCCCATTCCTTTTTGAACCCTATTTTTGCTGGTGTAGATGGATCTGTAGATGGATGAGTATTGGGCTAATATTTGCGCCGATTTTATTCCATTTTGTTTTGATCACTTCTTGATTTCCTTTAAGATTTGGGGTTCGGCCGTTCGGTTAATTTATGCAACTAATAATTGGATCTCAATCGGTTAATTTACGCAAGTAATCATGGGATCTCAATCAGTTATTTTATGCACTAATCAAAAGATATCAACCGTTTAATTTTGCAAATAATCTGGAATGTGTTCAAGTTCAGATCTGGAATCTGTTTCTTTGCCTATGATGAATCGTTGGGCACAAATTTTTACAGGGAGGGTTCAGCGAACCATTGCTATGTACAAATCTGTTGTGCCTGAGCTTTGGTTCGCTTACACATTCCCTCTAGATATATAATCATGCCCACTCTAACTGAGGCTGACTCTGTTTTTCCTAACTTTGTTATCATGAACGTTCGTCATCGTTGCAACTCATTCACTCATAGTTTCTGGTTGATATGGATCAGATGTCTGGCAGCGACGTCGGCAGCGACGACGAGGAGGAGGACGTCAAGACTCGCCAGGTGCTGCGGAGGCTGCAGGTCGGCCAGCACATCTCCTACTTCGCCAAGGGTGTGTACAGGTGCCCCTTCGCACCCGGAGACTCGGCGCCACGGACTTCAACCGCCTCGTCACGCATGCCGAGAACATCGGCAACACCTTCCCCCAAGGTCGGCACGACGGTGAACGTCTACTCCTTCCGCGCCAAGCACAGGGCGCTCGGCATGCACCTCCGCAGCATGCAGCGGGTGGAGATCTCCGCCGGGCGCATGCCTCCGCTCAAGCCCAAGACTCCCAAGGGGAGCTGCAGCAACAAGTGGAGGGAGAGCCAGATGGGGTAGGCGGAGTCCTGGACGTGTGCTGCTGCTGCCTCCCATTTTGTTGTTGGGATCCCTTTGTTGTTAGCTAGGGATCCCTTGTTGTTATGTTGTTAATATGATGGTGCTGTCAAGAACCTCGAACCTGTTACTATGTTGGCTGCTGTGTATGCAGCTTATTATCTAGGGAGGGATCCCTATTATCTATCCCTAGTCTACTATATTTTGTTGGTCTTTGTTTTCTCTATTTGCTATGACTGTGAATTTATCGTACATTACCCTGGAGATTTGCTTCTAGATTTAACTACATACATATGGACCAGAGAGAGTACTAGATTTGCTGCCATATTGGGCAAACAACGAGGGCCAAAAGACACAAATAATTGAAGAAATACAGAAATGCAAGCTTCTCTAGATTTGATACTATTTTGGTGAAAAGGACAGAGAGAAAGAGGGGAAAAATGTGCTCTTAATAATGCCAATTTGGGGCCGAGAGAGACAGAACCGAGCTCCTGCTCACGTGCAACCAAACGCGGTCTCGTCCTGTCCCACGCGGTCCCTTTCTACCAGCCCCACGCGACGCGGCCCCACACGACGCGGCCCCACACGTGACAGAACGGTCAACTAAACGGGAATCCTGCCGTCTGAGCTGCTTCTGCGGGTTTCAAACAAGGGCTTGGGGAAAACTGAGGAAAAACTAAGAAGCTGGGGAAAACTGAGTACAACTAAGGAGCCAGGGGCAGGAAAATAGAAATCCCAAACTTTTATGTCTACAGAGGTATATACTATCCGTTAAATCATGGGTAGACACGATATAATTTCATGCTCATGGGTATATCCATACTTTGCCTGTTTATTGTAAATTTCTTATGTTACATGTTTAATTTTGTTGACTTATAAGTTAGAATATGATAATATGATTATTATATTTTGTTAATTGTTATATAATTCATCTCTAATCAAAAAATTTATCGATAAATTTAAATTTGGGAGTGACTTGTATACAATTTGATCTATCCACCGGGTACCCAATGGGTACGGTACCCGCGGGGTATGGGTATGGGTAAAATTTTATACCCATGGGTACGGATATGGGCAGCAATTTATATCCATTGACTATACCGGTGTGGGTATGGGTATGGTATTGCTCTACCCTGCCCATACCCTACATATTGCCATCCTTAGGCACACAAATCACACCATCCTCGCCAAAAAAAATCGCTCCACCAATATTTGGTCGTCGAGAAAGGAAGCGGAAGCAACGGATCCATCCAGCACACCCTACACATCGTCTGATGCCAGCGGCGTCGAAAAGAAGCATGCCAAGCCGAAGAAGCTTGCCAAGGATTTCACGTCGGACGGGCGTCATGCCAAGTTGGTGAAGCCCGCAAGCCGGAAATAGGCCGCCAGAGCTCGGCAGCCGCCGCCAAGATCGAAGACGATCGAGAGAAAGAGAAGGGCTGCATCCTCACCGTGCGGGCTGATACGTCTCCGACGTATCGATAATTTCTTATGTTCTATGCCATATTATTGATGATACCTACATGTTTTATGCACACTTTATGTCATATTCGTGCATTTTCTGGAACTAACCTATTAACAAGATGCCGAAGTGCCAGTTCCTGTTTTCTGCTGTTTTTGGTTTCGAAATCCTAGTAACGAAATATTCTCGGAATTGGACGAAACGAAGACCCGGGTTCCTATTTTCACCGGAAGCATCCGGAACACCCGGGAAGGACCGGAGGGGGGCACTCGGGCCCCCGGACCATAGGCCGGCGCGGCCCGGGCCCTGGCCGCGCCGCCATATGGTGTGGCCACCCCTTCGACCCTCTGCGCCGCCTCTTCGCCTATATAAAGCCTCCGTCGCGAAACCCCTGATACAAAAAAACCACGATACGGAAAACCTTCCAGAGCCGCCGCCATCGCGAAGCCAAGATCTGGGGGACAGGAGTCTCTGTTCCGGCACCCTGCCGGAGCGGGGAAGTGCCCCCGGAAGGCTTCTCCATCGACACTGCTGCCATCTCCACCGCCATCTTCATCACCGCTGCTGCTCCCATGAGGAGGGAGTAGTTCTCCATCGAGGCTCGGGGCTGTACCGGTAGCTATGTGGTTCATCTCTCTCCTATGTACTTCAATACAATAATCTCATGAGCTGCCTTACATGATTGAGATTCATATGATGATGCTTGTAATCTAGATGTCATTATGCTAGTCAAGTGAGTTTTACCTATGTGATCTCCTGGAGACTCCTTGTCCCACGTGTGTAAAGGTGACGAGTGTGTGCACCGTGTGGGTCTCTTAGGCTATATTTCACGGAATACTTATTCACTCGTTGAATGGCATAGTGAGGTGCTTATTTATATCTCTTTATGATTGCAATGTGTTTGTATCACAATTTATCTATGTGCTACTCTAGCAATGTTATTAAAGTAGTTTTATTCCTCCCGCACGTGTGCAAAGGTGACGAGTGTGTGCACCGTGTTAGTACTTGGTTTATGCTATGATCATGATCTCTTGTAGATTGCGAAGTTAACTATTGCTATGATAATATTGATGTGATCTATTCCTCCTACATATGCATGAAGGTGACGAGTGTGCATGCTATGCTAGTACTTGGTTTAGTCTTTTGATCTATCTTACACTAAAGGTTACTAAAATATGAGCATTATTGTGGAGCTTGTTAACTCCGGCATTGAGGGTTCGTGTAATCCTACGCAATGTGTTCATCATCCAACAAAAGTGTAGAGTATGCATTTATCTATTCTGTTATGTGATCAATGTTGAGAGTGTCCACTAGTGAAAGTATAATCCCTAGGCCTTGTTCCTAAATATCGCTATCGCTGCTTGTTTACTTGTTTTTGCTGCGTTACTACTGCTGCGTTACTACTGCTTGTTTACTGTTCTGGGCAAAGCACTTTTCTGGTGCCGTTGCCACTACTTATTCATACCACCTGTATTTCACTATCTCTTCGCCGAACTAGTGCACCTATTAGGTGTGTTGGGGACACAAGAGACTTCTTGCTTTGTGGTTGCAGGGTTGCATGAGAGGGATATCTTTGACCTCTTCCTCCCCGAGTTCGATAAACCTTGGGTATCGACTTAAGGGAAACTTGCTGCTGTGCTACAAACCTCTCGCTCTTGGAGGCCCAACACTGTCTACAAGAATAGAAGCTCCCGTAGACATCAAGCACTTTTCACGGCGCCGTTGCCGAGGAGGAAAGGTAAAAAGGCACTCATACTCCGGTCCCGGGTACATGATACTTTTCTGGCGCCGTTGCGTTTGTGCTCGAAGCTATTTCCTTTAGATCCTGCAATTGCATCTTTTTGTTTCTTGTTTACACTAGTTTGGCATAATGTACAAGAGTGAGCTTCTTATTCTATTTCCTGATTTAAAACATGGATTGTTTGATGCGAAAATTAAAAAACCTATGAAATCTTATTTGCATGCTGGTAGTAATATTAGTATGAACGCTTTGAACACCATTGTTGATAATAATATAGAAAGTTCTAAGCTTGGGGAAGCTGGCTTTGATGATCATGATATTTTTAGTCCCCCAAGCATTGAGGAGAAAATTTTCTTTGATGATACTTTGCCTCCTAATTATGATAGTGGTCCTTTGATACAACCTACTATGGAGAGTAAATTTTATTGTGATTATACTATGCCTCCTACACTCTATGAGAATAATAATGATAGCTACTTTGTTGAATTTGCTCCCACTACAACTAATAAAATTGATTATGCCTATGTGGAGAGTAATAATTTTATGCATGAGACTCATGATAAGAATGCTTTATGTGATAGTTATATTGTTGAGTTTTCTCATGATGCTACTGAAAGTTATTATGAGAGAGGAAAATATGGTTGTAGAAATTTTCATGTTACTAAAATGCCTCTCTATGTGCTGAAATTTTTGAAGCTACACTTGTTTTATCTTCCTATGCTTGTTACTTTGCTCCTCATGAACTTGTTTATTTACAAGATTCCTATGCATAGGAAGCATGTTAGACTTAAATGTGTTTTGAATTTGCCTCTTGATGCTCTCTTTTGCTTCACATACTATCTCTTGCGAGTGCATCATTAAACCTGCTGAGCCCATCTTAATGGCCATAAAGAAAGAACTTCTTGGGAGATAACCCATGTGTTTATTTTGCTACAGTACTTTGTTTTATATTTGTGTCTTGGAAGTTGTTTACTACTGTAGCAACCTCTCCTTATCTTAGTTTTATGTTTTGTTGTGCCAAGTAAAGTCTTTGATAGTAAAGTAAATACTAGATTTGGATTACTGCGCAGTTCCAGATTTCTTTTTTGTCACGAATCTGGGTCTAATTCTCTGTAGGTAACTCAGACAATTATGCCAATTTACGTGAGTGATCCTCAGATATGTACGCAACTTTCATTCAATTTGGGCATTTTCATTTGAGCAAGTCTGGTGCCCTTTTAAAATTCGTCTTTACGGACTGTTCTGTTTTGACAGATTCTGCCTTTTATTTCGCATTGCTTCTTGCGCTGTGTTGGGTGGATTTCTTTGTTCCATTACCTTCCAGTAGCTTTGAGCAATGTCCAGAAGTGTTAAGAATGATTGTGTCACCTCTGAACATGTGAGTTTTTGATTATGCACTAACCCTCTAATGAGTTTGCTTAAAGTTTGGTGTGGAAGAAGTTTTCAAGGGTCAAGAGAGGAGGATGATATACTATGATCAAGGAGAGTGAAAGCTCTAAGCTTGGGGATGCCCCGGTGGTTCACCCCTGCATATTCTAAGAAGACTCAAGCGTCTAAGCTTGGGGATGCCCAAGGCATCCCCTTCTTCATCGACAACATTATCGGGTTCCTCCCCGAAACTATATTTTTATTCCGTCACATCTTATGCACTTTGCTTGGAGCGTCGGTTTGTTTTTGTTTTTTGTTTTGTTTGAATAAAATGGATCCTAGCATTCACTTTGTGGGAGAGAGACACGCTCCGCTGTAGCATATGGACAAATATGTCCTTAGGCTCTAGTCATAGTATTCATGGCGAAGTTTCTTCTTCGTTAAATTGTTATATGGTTGGAATTGGAAAATGCTACATGTAGTAACTCTAAAATGTCTTGGATAATTTGATACTTGGCAATTGTTGTGCTCATGTTTAAGCTCTTGCATCATATACTTTGCACCCATTAATGAAGAAATACTTAGAGCTTGTTAATTTGGTTTGCATATTTGGTTTCTCTAGAGTCTAGATAACATCTAGTATTGAGTTTTGAACAACAAGGAAGACGGTATGGAGTCTTATAATGTTTACCATATGTCTTTTATGTGAGTTTTGCTGTACCGTTTATCCTTGTGTTTGTTTCAAATAACCTTGCTAGCCTAAACCTTGTATCGAGAGGGAATACTTCTCATGCATCCCAAATACTTGAGCCAACCACTATGCCATTTGTGTCCACCATACCTACCTACTACATGGTATTTATCCGCCATTCCAAAGTAAATTGCTTGAGTGCTACCTTTAAAATTCCATCATTCACCTTTGCAATATATAGCTCATGGGACAAATAGCTTAAAAACTATTGTGGTATTGAATATGTACTTATGCACTTTATCTCTTATTAAGTTGCTTGTTGTGCGATAACCATGTTTATGGGGACGCCATCAACTATTCTTTGTTGGATATCATGTGAGTTGCTATGCATGTCCGTCTTGTCTGAAGCAAGAGAGATCTACCACCTTCATGGTTGGAGCATGCATATTGTTAGAGAAGAAATTTGGGCCGCTAACTAAAGCCATGATTCATGGTGGAAGTTTCAGTTTTGGGCATATATCCTCAATCTCATATGAGAATAATAATTGTTGCCACATGCTTATGCATTAAAGAGGAGTCCATTATCTGTT
Source organism: Lolium rigidum (assembly GCF_022539505.1). Classification (NCBI taxonomy): domain Eukaryota; kingdom Viridiplantae; phylum Streptophyta; class Magnoliopsida; order Poales; family Poaceae; genus Lolium; species Lolium rigidum. Next base: position 343,410,421 of record NC_061510.1, read on the forward strand.
GTCCATGTTGTCCCGGTATGGATGTCTAAGTTGAGAATAATCAAAAGCGAGAAATCCAAAATGCGAGCTTTCTCCTTAGACCTTTGTACAGGCGGCATGGAGGTACCCCATTGTGACACTTGGTTAAAACATGTGTATCGCGATGATCCGGTAGTCCAAGCTAATTAGGACAAGGTGCGGGCACTATTAGTATACTATGCATGAGACTTGCAACTTGTAAGATATAATTTACATAACTCATATGCTTTATTACTACCGTTGACAAAATTGTTTCATGTGTTCAAAATCAAAGCTCTAGCACAAATATAGCAATCGATGATTTCCTCTTTGAAGGACCATTCTTTTTACTTTTATGTTGAGTCAGTTCACCTATCTCTCTCCACCTCAAGAAGCAAACACTTGTGTGAACTGTGCATTGATTCCTACATACTTGCATATTGTACTTGTTATATTACTCTATGTTGACAATTATCCATGAGATATACATGTTACAAGTTGAAAGCAACCGCTGAAACTTAATCTTCCTTTGTGTTGCTTCAATGCCTTTACTTTGATTTATTGCTTTATGAGTTAACTCTTATGCAAGACTTATTGATGCTTGTCTTGAAGTACTATTCATGAAAAGTCTTTGCTTTATGATTCACTTGTTTACTCATGTCATTACCATTGTTTTGATCGCTGCATCCACTACATATGTTTACAAATAGTATGATCAAGATTATGATGGCATATCACTTCAGAAATTATCTTTGTTATCGTTTTACCTGCTCGGGACGAGCAGAACTAAGCTTAGGGATGCTTGATACGTCTCCGACGTATCGATAATTTCTTATGTTCTATGCCATATTATTGATGATACCTACATGTTTTATGCACACTTTATGTCATATTCGTGCATTTTCCGGAACTAACCTATTAACAAGATGCCGAAGTGCCGGTTCTCGTTTTCTGCTGTTTTTGGTTTCAGAAATCCTAGTAACGAAATATTCTCGGAATTGGACGAAACGAAGACCCGGGTTCCTATTTTCACCGGAAGCATCCAGAACACCCGGGAAGGACCGAGAGGGGGCACTGGGCCCCCAGACCATAGGCCGGCGCGGCCCAGGCCCTGGCCGCGCCGCCCTATGGTGTGGCCACCCCTTCGACCCTCCTGCGCCGCCTCTTCGCCTATATAAAGCCTCCGTCGCGAAACCCCTGATACAAAAAAACCACGATACGGAAAACCTTCCAGAGCCGCCGCCATCGCGAAGCCAAGATCTGGGGGACAGGAGTCTCTGTTCCGGCACCCTGCCGGAGCGGGGAAGTGCCCCCGGAAGGCTTCTCCATCGACACCGCTGCCATCTCCACCGCCATCTTCATCACCGCTGCTGCTCCCATGAGGAGGGAGTAGTTCTCCATCGAGGCTCGGGGCTTTACCGGTAGCTATGTGGTTCATCTCTCTCCTATGTACTTCAATACAATAATCTCATGAGCTGCCTTACATGATTGAGATTCATATGATGATGCTTGTAATCTAGATGTCATTATGCTAGTCAAGTGAGTTTTACCTATGTGATCTCCGGAGACTCCTTGTCCCACGTGTGTAAAGGTGACAGTGTGTGCACCGTGTGGGTGGCTATATTTCACAGAATACTTATTCACTGTTGAATGGCATAGTGAGGTGCTTATTTATATCTCTTTATGATTGCAATGTGTTTGTATCACAATTTATCTATGTGCTACTCTAGCAATGTTATTAAAGTAGTTTTATTCCTCCTGCACGTGTGCAAAGGTGACAAGTGTGTGCACCGTGTTAGTACTTGGTTTATGCTATAATCATGATCTCTTGTAGATTGCGAAGTTAACTATTGCTATGATAATATTGATGTGATCTATTCCTCCTACATATGCATGAAGGTGACGAGTGTGCATGCTATGCTAGTACTTGGTTTAGTCTTTTGATCTATCTTACACTAAAAGTTACTAAAATATGAGCATTATTGTGGAGCTTGTTAACTCCGGCATTGAGGGTTCGTGTAATCCTACGCAATGTGTTCATCATCCAACAAAAGTGTAGAGTATGCATTTATCTATTCTGTTATGTGATCAATGTTGAGAGTGTCCACTAGTGAAAGTATAATCCCTAGGCCTTGTTCCTAAATACTGCTATCGCTGCTTGTTTACTGTTTTACTGCGTTACTACTGCTGCGTTACTACTGCTTGTTTACTGTTCTGGGCAAAGCACTTTTCTGGTGCCGTTGCCACTACTTATTCATACCACCTGTATTTCACTATCTCTTCGCCGAACTAGTGCACCTATTAGGTGTGTTGGGGACACAAGAGACTTCTTGCTTTGTGGTTGCGGGGTTGCATGAGAGGGATATCTTTGACCTCTTCCTCCCTGAGTTCGATAAACCTTGGGTATCCACTTAAGGGAAACTTGCTGCTGTTCTACAAACCTCTGCTCTTGGAGGCCCAACACTGTCTACAAGAATAGAAGCTCCCGTAGACATCACGGGCCAAGGACAACGGTGACTTGCTAGCATTTAAAGCCGCCCAACAAGTCGTCATGGTGATGAAGTAGGAGGCGCTCAACATGGCATTTACCAAAGGTATGGTTATCCCTCTTGTTGCCCCTAGCCAAGCCGTGGATAGCGTGTTGTCAACCAGATCTGCCACATCGATGCTGAGTGGTCGGCCTCCTCTTCAACCGAGGCGGGCAGGCCCGCATACACCATCCCTGAATGGCGGGCACGGGAGGCCTAGATGCGCGCTCCCCTGGCTCGGCGACCCCGGTTCGACGTCATCGGAGACGTGGGGGAAAGCCATTGACCTCATATGCACTCCCACGGTCTGAAACATAACACCAATAGTGGCGAAGAAGCAATGGCGCATCTCTTCCGCCCATATGCCGTCCTGAGTCAACCTGTCCGACGGAATGACTGGCCAGCTACCATCGGCGAGTAAGATGGTAATTTCTTTCCCATTAGGACGACTAGCCAATTTGTTCGCATATTTCTTTTTCATTGGTTGTGTTCGTGGGTTGTCATGACAATGGCGTAGATGATTGCTATTTGGGAGAAACTTGTCACGTTTTGGGTGGAACTAACCTCCTTTTGAACATATTGTGTGATATTGTCTCGTTTTGCACATTTAGAAAAAACTTACCGGTTGTTGGCGATGCCTAGTTACCAATCTACATACTCCCTCCGTCCCAAAGAATAGGGCGTATATTTTTTTTCAAAATTTCACCATAGCTTAAGGCGTGTGCTGCCGTTTCACCCGATTCTCTCCAAAATACCCCTCTGTCTATTTATTTCGACCTTAATAATCGGGAGTAGTTATTGCATGATGCATTTATTCCCCGCACGAAGTTACTCCTACCCTAATCAGGTTCCTAAACAAGTGGTGGCTTATTAGATGCGCATGCCATGCATGGATGAGAAAGCACGCGTGCATGGCAGATAGCGAAAAACGAGGAGACGTTGCCCAGTAAATCAGAGAGGGATTTAAGGAGGAGGACAGATTAGTTAGGGGCAAGATTGGAAATTATTTTTCGCTGCAATCTTCCTTAATCAGCGCGCCAGAAAATTTACGCCAGAGTATTTGTGTATGCCAATGTGCCAAAATATCTCAAACAATTGTCAAAGAGGTCAAAGTTCCAGCGTGAACCGAATGACATCAGCTGAGTGCACCGCCCCCTTGCAGACCGGATTGCGATCCGAATTGTATTCATAAACCAACCTAAAGAAACAAAATCAGATATGAGTGAACAAATGGAGGCCGAGCTATACGCAGGTTTTTATTTTCAAAAATTCAAAAATTATATTCGTAAGTTTCAAAAAAAATCTGAACAAAAAATCTGGATTTAGCTAATGATAAAATCTACAAATGTGCAAGATCTCAGTGTGAAATTCATTGTATTTTAGCTACATAAAAATTGCCTAGAATACAAACAATTTAAATTGAGATTTTACACGTTTTTGTAGAATACATCATTGACTACATCTAAAACTTTCGTTCATACTTTTTTTGAAACTTGCAAATATGATTTCACAATTTTAAAAATAAAGAGGTGCATGTAGCTCTAGCACTACGGGAGAATTGCAGTACGCCGACGGCCAGGCGATGTGCCGACGAAATGTCGGGGCCGTCGGCACAGTAGCCTCCGGAGCGCGGCGACGAGAATGACCGTCGGCGTTAAATTGGCCGTCGGTACAGGCTGGATGTGCTGACGGTCACCGTCGGCACAGTTCTGGCCGTCGGCACAGGACCAGTCTAGCCGTCGGCACAATATTTTTTTTCCTTTTTTTCCACTACAGACCTGTGCCGACGGTTTAATCGTCGGCATAGCTTTTTCCTATTTCTTCATGACAGTCTTCAAAAAAGCATAACTAAATCATTCTAACTGAGAAAGATAAGTATAATATATCAAATTTTACAGAAAAACAAGATCTATCATAGAAAAATATCAAAAATGGAAATTTCGAATACCTAAATAAATTTTCTTAGAAATGAGCTATAATGTTCGAGATTTTATGGCTTTCACACACGCCAAAAATGAAAAATGGTCGCTCGTGGGTCGGATTAGAAATCCACGTCTGGGGTATTGCTTACCATCCTAGGGCCCACACACGTGCCAACTATGACCTCGTTTCGGCAAATTATGCCATACCGAGGCCGTTTCCCACCTCATTTCCCCTGAAATCCATAGAACCCCAGACGTGATAGCTCTTTTCGTGAAGGGTTTTTCTAAAATAATTGCCACATCCCAGTTTTGACAAACGGAATAGTTACTATGACATATAACTTGACAACACGCGGCTCAGTGGGATTTTTTGACTTCGTTCAAATTGCCATCTGGCCAAAGGACATGCGGTATCGCCGTACCGGGCGTGCGGGTGCACCCATTCGCGAAAAAACTAAACGGACAAAAATTAGCACATATAATGATGCGTCGTAGAACTAAAAACATTTTTTCCGGAATTTCTGGAGCGACGGATAGTTGAGCCCTAGTTCAAATCCGGTCAGTTTCCAGCGGATTCGGCGGGACACCGCCGGAAGCCGCATGGATTCTCAAATAACTAACGCGTGTACATGCCATGTGATAGGTGGTGCGTAGGTGGTCTACTATCATCGCATGGAGGTTTCACGTCATACTAAAATGCGCCCCATGTAGTTGCTTCACAAATAAAAACCATTTTGGCACGCTAAAAATGAAACGATGGTCGCCCGTGGGTCAGATTAGAAATCCGCACCCGGGGTCTTGCTTCCCATCCTAGGGCCCACACACGTGCCAAATATGACCTCGTTTCGGGAAACTATGCCATGCTGAGGCCGTTTCCCACCTCATTTCCCCTGAAATCCATAGAACTCCGGACGTGATAGCTCTTTTCGTGAAGGGTTCTCCAAAATAATTGTCGTATCCCAGTTTTGACAAACGGAATAGTTACCATGACATATAAAATGACGCCACGCGGCTCCGTGGGATTTTTTGACTTCGTTCAAATTGCCATCTGGCCAAAACAGGGCCACCGGGACATGCGGTATCGCCGTACCGGGCGTGCGGGTGCACCCATTCGCGAAAAAACTAAACGGACAAAAATTAGCACATATAATGATGCATCGTAGAACTAAAAACATTTTTTCCGGAATTTCTGGAGCGACGGATAGTTGAGCCCTAGTTCAAATCCGGTCGGTTTCAGCCGGATTCGGCGGGACACCGCCGGAAGCCGCATGGGTTCTCAAATAGCTAACGCGTGTACATGTCATGTGATAGGTGGTGCGTAGGTGGTCTACTATCATCGCACGAAGGTTTCACGTCATACTAAAATGCGCCCCATGTAGCTGCTTCACAAATAAAAACTGTTTGGGCATGCTAAAAATGAAAAGATGGTTTCCCGTGGGCCGGATTAGAAATCCGCGTCCGAGGTCTTGCTTCCCATCCTGGGGCCAACACACGTGCCAAATATGACCTCATTTCTGCAAACTATGTCATACCGAGGCCGTTTCCCACCTCATTTCCGATAAAGTCAACCAGATTTAAACTAGAGGTACTTGATCTATTGCTCATGATTTTTGGGTAAATTAAATTGTAGGTTCAAAATATGATATGGATGTCATATTTGTATTCCTCTCATTTTTCTGATCAATTTAGACATATTATTTGTCAAATTCGTATTTACTGATATTAATTATTCCATATTAAATAAAAAGACAAAAATGAAATCATTTAATTGTTTTTCAAATTCTATATTATTATTATTTATATATATTCATTGTTGTTTACTTAAGTAATTGTTTAGAATTCAAAAATATAGAGATGTGGCAGCACGGTCAAAGGGTTAATATGATTGATATGGTAGTATTAACAACAAGGGCGTCATTTCTTTCATGGAAGCTCATCCGAAGAGAACCAAGAAGTTAAGCGTGCTGAGGCGGGAGTAGTGTGAGGATGGGTGACCAACTGGGAAGTTTGACTACAAGTGCAATTTGATCTAATATTAGGTGTACTAAGTGTAAGTGTGATTGTGAAAGATTAACAAGTAAAAAAGAATAAGAAGAAAATTGGAAAAAAAAATATTTTTTTAAAAAACATAATTTGAATCTTTTTTCAAAAAAAATTTGAAAATTTTGAAATACTATGCCGACGGTATAACCGTCGGCACAACAATCTGTGCCGACGGCCAGTCTGTGCCGACGGTGATCGGGCAGTCCCCGACCAGAACTATGCCGACGACGCTACGCCGACGGTCGACCAAAACACAACCTATGCCGACGGCCTTCTTTGATGTGCCGACGGCTGGCAGCCGTCGGCAGACTGAAGCTCTCCCGTAGTGTAGCAGTTTTTGCGAATGAGACCACTTGTTGACTGTTGAGACGCTCTAAAGTGGCGGGTGTTGACGTGTATAAAGTAGATTGACTAGCCCTTTACATCAGTTTGGACTTTTAGTTCAAATGACTAGTGCATGAAGCTTAACAGCGGAGACGCATGCAGCTTCTGCCCAAACCCGACCGCAAGAAGGTTGCTCGGACACGGAGACGCGTCACGCGTGGGAGCTCCGCGTCGCGCGGCCGCGAGGAAAACGAGCCGCTGAAGCCAAGCGGAGAGCCGATGGAACCAACACCTCACCAACATGTGTACGCTCCAGAAAGAAATTCCTCGTCATCCACTCCCCGCCTCGCGCTCTATTTAAACGCCTCGACCCTCGCCTTCTTTCCCTCGCTCGCTCTCTCGCTCTGCATATCATCCCGACTCCGAAGAGACTCTGCTTCCTGCTCCGTCCTCCATCGTCCCCTGCTCCTCGATCGCAGCTTTCTCCCCGGCCGGCCATGGCTTTCCAGTGCCCCGTGAACTCCCCCTTCGACTGCCTCCTCCTAGGTAAGCTATTCAAGCCTCACCTCACGCCTCTCTATCAGTCTCTGTCTCTCTTCTTGGTGCTACAATCAGTTTCTGATGGCGAATTCTTTTCTCCCTCTGCACCGTGAAGACCTCGACGACACGCTGTACCCGGGCGGCACCGGCATTGGGCCGGCGCTGAAGCGCAACATCGACGAGTTCCTCGTCGCCAGGTTCGGCCTTGCCGCCGACAGGGCCGCCGCACTCCGCGTCGAGCTCTTCCGCTCCCACGGCAGCACCCTCGCCGGCCTCATCGTACGCACACTCCAACTTGGCCTTCTCAACCTATCCATGCTTCTCCCCTCGTCCTCGCCTTTTGCTTGCGTTCCTCCTAACATGTGGATTTTTCATCGTCAATTCCTGCAGGCGCTCGGCCACGACGTGCACCCCGACGAGTACCACAGGTCAGCACGCAACACCCAACGCACACGCAAGCTCCCGCCCCTGAATTCCTGAAACTAATGGGCGGTCACGCCTCTAATTTCTCCACTATCAAAGCTTAATAGTAATTTTGTTTGGACGGTGTGCGAATGCAGCTACGTGCACGGGCGGCTGCCCTACGACAAGATCGCCGCCGACCCGCGCCTCGCCGCGCTGCTGCAGAGCATCCCGCAGCGCAAGATCGTAAGCGTCCTTCATATCTTGATCGATCGTAACCATCGGACGAGCCTCTGCTGACTGATCGATCATATGCATTCATACGCGCGCAGCTGTTCACCAACTCCGATCGCGCGCACATGAAGAGGGCGCTGGAGCGGCTGGGCGTGGACGAGGCCTGCTTCGACGACGTCGTCTGCTTCGAGACCATGAACCCGCACCTCTTCGGGGAGGTGAACGGGGACGACGATGCCGACGCTGACCGCACCGTCGTGGTCCTGAAACCGTCCGTCGACGCCATGGTCGCGGGCCTGCGCGCCGCCGGCACAAACCCACGCCGAACGGTAACTACCTGCTGGGCTGCTACCAAATTTCCACCCTTATTACCTTCCGTCTCTGATCTTTCTGAAACCTTACAAGCAGTGTACTCGTGTGCGAAGCACCATATGTTCGTCAGGATTCAGGAACTGGGTGTGGTTTCTGAACTCTGACCACATGTGCTCCACAAACCAGTTGTCCTGTCACAGGATATTTTTCTTGACGGAGCTCCGTCCCAATATACTGCTATAGAAATATTGACGGTAGAGAGGGTCGACGTCTTAATGTAACAAACCGAATCCCACGAGGAACGGATAGTGACACCAGGTGGAACACGAGCCACTAACTAGAAAACTATTAGCAGCTAATCAAGCCCTTATCGTCCACACTTAGCTTTCGATGAAAGCAAGGCTTATTACTATAATCTTAGCTAGGTGTCATTTTTGCGTGCTTCATTTGTGCTCCCTGCTTGATCATCACAAAACTAATATTTTGATCTTGTCATGCTCTGTCAGCTCTTCCTCGACGACAACGAGAGGAACATCGCGGCGGGGAAAGCTCTCGGCCTCCGCACAGCCCTGGTAAACTACTATCCGACCAGTCTCAATCCATCTCTCGCCTTAATTTATGTTGAGCCACGAGTATATCATTCATCTTTCCTCACCAGTTTAGACTTGTGTGTGAACCGTTTGCGCTCGATGATTCAGAACTCATAAGTCGTAATCTAAAACAGCAAAAACGTGACGCGTTTCGCGCAACAAGACCAGCTAAACGACGCCGAAACTTTTCGTGGCGCCAACTCAGTTTTCAGTGACGTTGCTGTCAGTCCTTCGATGGTTAGCCAGGGTAGGTCGATCGACGCATCAGGTGGCCGGTGCACGCTGATTAGGGATGCATTATTCCCATTTCTTGCAATTATCGTTGATATTGCTTTAGGCAGGTTCCCATTAGGCCATCCGCGTTCACATTATTGGGCACTATCACTACAACCTGATATTGCACATGGAAGCTTTGTGGCTGGCATTTGCAAGCAAAATGTGTGATCCTGCCTGGCTGAAATGTGAGGAAGCGGCAGAACAAGTAGAAGGAAAAAATCTCCCAACCGAATCCGAATGGCCCGTTTCTGTTCTCTCAATCAATTAATAATCGTTGGCACATCACATCACTCAAAATAGTTCCCATTGTCTCTGTCCACGATCGACAGATAACGTGTCCACTCCAACTTTGAGTACAAATCGCCGTCACCAAAGAGGACCCGCATGTATAATCTAATTCAGACACGTCAAAAGAAACGCTGAGGCTAACGTATAGAGCAACTTGATGCTTTTACACTGAAAAGTTGATCAATTTGGTGAACCTGCAGGTTGGCAAGAGGGCGAGGAGCAAGGATGCGGACTACGCGCTGGAGAACATCGGCAGCCTCCGGCGAGCCATCCCAGAGATCTGGGGCGGCGTCGCCGCCGCCGACGAGCTGCAGCCTGACCACAACGTGGAGAAGAACAAGAGCATGAGGGCCGAGCTGGACGCCGTCATCCAGCCCACGTCAATCCAGGCCTAATCGCGTCCTAATCTCCAACCGGCCAGATAACAAGATGTCCATAATGCTTCACTAATAAAGCTTCCGCTATGTATGTATGTAATCATGTAAATTATGTTCTGATTCCTGATGATGCGTACGTGTCTCAGTGTGCATATGCCTGTACCTAGCTGACAGACAAACATATGCACGATTCTGATCAGTTGTAAAGCCAAGTTTAATCAAGTGCAGGACGAGTCATGTGTCACATGCATGTACGTGCGTTCTTAACTTCTTATAATGTGTATTGTGCTTCTTGATTATCTTCCTATCTGATTGCAATTGCGTATCACTTTCTTCCAAAGTATACATATTTAGACCGAATAAATAACGGTTTATGCAAAAACGACCTCAGTGATACCCTCAAGCATAAGAAAAGAGGTGTTCACAAATTAGAAGCAACACCGTTGTACGTGTGAACGGGCGAAGTAGACAAGAGCAACAAGAGTTCTCAAATGCAGCATATATATTCCATGTCACCGCTTAGAGCCAGAAAATCGTTTGTGCTTTGGGACTGATCAGCGCGTACTTCGCATCGACTTAATTTGGACGGTGGGTGATGACGCCGACAGATTGGTACGTTCTAGAATTGTGTCGCCCGCCTCAATTTTGCAATCGTATCGGAGGACACTATTCTCACCTTCCGTCGTACAACGCAGTTGTTGTTGTCGACCAACTCTATGTAAAGCAAATTTTCAGAACTTACGTAGTGACATTTAATGATAGAAAAAAATCACGGTAGTATCAAAGTTTTTAAAATTTATGGATAAGTCATGCATGTATAGTATATTGTTACGGTGCATGTGTGCAAATTATTAAGCGTATGCAACCTGTGAAAAAAAAAAGTGACCAAGCCACAATTTCTATTTTCTCATTTCCTGGAGGTCGCGTAATGTCATATTAACTTCACAAAGAGTTGTATGAGTAAACTTCAACCCGTGATATAAATACATGATTTTTGTTTGTTTGTAATACTTCGAAAAACAAGAATTGCAATTTTTTTGACAACTTCTCAAATGTATATCTACCTAGGAATGTACTAGCAATCTAGCATTCCACCTCTAGCAGTTTGATTTCTTATCATAGCCACTCGCATCATTGTCATCTCTCTTCGTCACCGCCCTCGATGTAACCCAGTTCAGGCCTTGGCCGCAATTCCGAACACAAATAGTGGGAGCCAACGGGCTGCTGCGGCTTGGGAACTCTAAACAAGTGTCCAAGAGGTGCGACCTAACCACACATAATAGAAAGGAAAACGCTTTGGATCCGGCGATCGATCGCGTGCCAGCGATCGGTCGTCCTGGCTCGCTTCCGCGTCATCGTATATGGGCCTTCTTTTTCGGCCCAACAATGGAGAGTGTTGTCCTTTTTTAAAGAAATCTACAATGCTATTTCCAGATTGTAAAAATTAAATAAAAATTTGTAGTAAAATCACACGACATAATTTGTAAGATTTTTCTAAGTGATATGTTACAAAAAGGTGCGTTTCTTAACATGTTGTAAACACATGATTTTTTGTTGTAATCATTCGTGATTTTTGGTGTAATTGTTTTAGTCATGGATACCTTTTTTTCAATGTAGCATACGGCTCGCTTATTTTGTAACAGTTGCGTATAAAATTTGTAATGAAATCATATCAAAGATGTTGTAATGTTTACCTGACGTTTGCCACAAGTTTATGATTTTTGTTGTAATCGTTTGTGCTTTATTGTTGAAATACTTGGTAAATTTTTGTTGTCAATCAATATGTAGCAAAATAAAATGTTGTTAACCATCTTTTCATTGCTACAAACACATATTCATTTTTTATTTTGTTGTAAATGTTTTTTTGTGAAAATAGCTAATGATTTTTGTTGTAAATCCATGTATTGCAAAAAAATTGTTGTTTAACCTCTTTTTGTAACATTACTTTTTTTATAATGATGTGCCGCTTTTGTTGTAATATCGAAAAAAATTGTACACATGGTGAGAGGTTTTTGTTATAAAACTCTTTGTTCTAGTAATGAATCACCTGTTGAATGTAGATGGGCTGCAGCCCAGTAAGGCAGCCCATGTAGTCTACAATTCCTGAAATCTCAAGGCCCATCACGTTGGCAGCTTGGGACAGCCTTGGGGGACAAAGTTTAGTCCCACATTGCTAGTTGGGAGTGAGTTGGAGTGGTATATAAGGGCTGATGTTCTACTCCTTCCAAGTGAGTGAGAATAGAGAGAGCCCTCGCGCACTCCTCCTCCTCCGCCCACCCCGCCTCGCCTCGTCACACACGTCGCGTTTCGTGACTCGAGTTCGAGTTCGAGACACACTCAAGGAAGCCTAAATTTTTGCTTGGTGCACCAACTGTGTTGGATATGTGTCGACCTGCATGTGCATGCTCGCCGCGTGTCCCTGGCTTCCTACGCGTGGCAACGCGTTCGGGGCGGCTCTCCTCCCAGGCTATACAAGGAGACCGATCAGATCTGGAGAACAGTGCTCTTAGATCTCTCTCTCGCGAAGTTCCTTTTGCTGTGTTACTCTCTAGTCTTCCCCATCCCGGCGACTGCGTGCACAGCCGTCCGGGAGAGCAGGCCTCCGAAACCCCGTCCGTTGAGATCCTGCACCAGGAGACGGGCGATAAGGTTTTTGGGAAGCGTCTCGGCGCGACTGCTCGCTGCTGTTCATCTTCTTCATCGATGGTTCGGCTGCTACATCTACAGATCCGACTACACCATGGGCGACATCAACAACTCCCATGGTGGTGGTGGTGGTGCTGCTGGTGCGACCTTCCCGGTCGCGATGTACGTAATTTTCCTCTCCTACCTTGCACTGTGATACGTCCAAAACGTATCTAGTTTCCCGAATACTTTTGCTATTGTTTTGCCTCTAATTTGTGTATTTTGGATGCAACTAACACGGACTAACGCTGTTTTCAGCAGAATTGCTCTGGTGTCTCGTTTTTGTGCGAAATCCAACTTTCAGGAAAATCCTCGGAATTTATGCGAAAGGTCCTATTTTCCCGAATATCGACGGAGCCAGAAGGGCAAGCCAGGTGGGGGCCCGAGGGCCCCACACACTAGGCCGGCGCGGCCCAGGAGGAGGGCGCGCGGCCCTAGTGTGTGGCGGCCTCGGCTGGCCCCCGACGCCCTCCTTCGGACTACTTATTGCCTTCGACCTAAAAACGCACGAGAGTTAGTCGAAATTGCCAGAAACCATCCAGTACGCCGCCACCGTCGCGAAACTCCGTCTCGGGACCAGAAACTCCGTTCTGGCACTCCGCCGGGACGGGGAATTGGAGGAGATCATCGCCATCATCACCACCGACGCCTCTCCATCGACCAGCCATGTTTCCCCCATCCATGTGTGAGTAATTCCCGCTCGTAGGCCGAAGGGGATGGTAGGGATTGGATGAGATTGGTCATGTAATAGCATAAGATTGTTAGGGCATAGTGCCTAGTGTCCGTAATTGGTACTTTTATGATATTGTTGCAACTTGTTATGCTTAATGCTTGTCACTAGGGCCCGAGTGCCATGATCTCAGATCTGAACATGTTATCAATTCATTATGATATTCATTGCTTTATGATCTTACCCGCAAGTTGTATACACGTATTGCTGTCCGGAACCCGAGGCCCCAAAGTGACAGAAATTGGGACAACCGAAGGGGATGGCGGTGATATGAGGATCACATGTGTTCACGGAGTGTTAATGCTTTGCTCCGGTGCTCTATTAAAAGGAGTGCCTTAATTTCCAAGTAGATTCCCTAGAGGCCCGGCTGCCACCGGCTGGTAGGACAAAAGATGTTGTGCAAGTTTCTCATTGCGAGCACGTACGACTATATATGGAACACATGCCTATTGATTGATTAGTACTTGGATACCGTTTTATTATTATCCGCAAATACCCCGCTTTGATTGTTACATGAGTTTCTCTCATCCATGCAACGCCCGTTCATCCATCCCCGTGCCTACGTATTTTAATCCTGCTCGTTTACTATAATCACTACTCGCTGTCTTTGTTACTTCCGCCGTCGTTATTTCATCACTGCTATCGCTATAAAACTCGTTACTATCGATAAACTCTTGCGAGCAAGTCCGTTTCCAGTGCAACTGAATTGACAACTCCGTTGTTAAGGCTTTCAAGTATTCTTTGTCTCCCCTTGTGTCGAATCAATAAATTGGGTTTTACTTCCCTCGAAGACTGTTGCGATCCCCTATACTTGTGGGTTATCAGGACTATTTTCTGGCGCCGTTGCCGGGGAGCATTGCTTTATTTGGAAGTTCACTTGGATTGATATTGTTCGCTGCAAATTCTCCATCATGGGTAAACCTCGCGATCCTAAAGTCGCCATATTACCATCCACTACAAGAAAAGGTACAACTCGAGTACCTCTCGCTGCTCTTGATTCACCATCTGTGATTGATAAACTTCTTTCACCACCACATGCCTCACATGCTGGTACTTCTGCTAGATCTGAAAATTCTTATAATATTGATGATGCTTCTGCTGTGCTTGATGATAGTGGTTCATTGGGATCTTTTCTAGATGCTACAATTGCTAGGTCTAGACAAATTGAAAATGCTGAAACTCCTAATGAAAATGCTGCTACACTCGTTAATTCACCTGAGTCTGTTGAATACTCTAGTGATAATCTTGATGAGGATTATGTAGAACTTGATGATGATTTTATTGATAAATGCAATGCTACCACTGATGCAAGAAAAATTAAAAAGTTGCTTGCACAACATACTATTAGATATAAACTGTCTCCTGATCCTAAATTTGCCACATCTCCTATAAACATTAAGGATAAGGATTATGATTTTTCTCTTGATTTGTCTCATATATCTATTATGGAGAAAACACCTTTTTGTGGTACTGAAAAAGAAAGTGCTGTAGAACACATGATTGAGCTATCTACTCTTAGTAGCTTGTTTTCTGATGATGTTAAGAAGCGTACTTATTTCGTTGCTAAAATTTTCCCTTTCTCATTAAAGGATGATGCTAAAACTTGGTATAATAATTTGCCACCTGATTCTATTAATAGTCCAAAAGAATTGTTTGATGTTTTCTTCCGTAAATACTTTCCTGCTAGTGCTCAACATATTGCTTTGCAGAGAATTTATAATTTTGATCAGTGAGATGGAGAGAAATTGCTCGAGGCTTGGGCTAGATTTTGCTCTCTTATTAGAGCTCGGCCCGACCATGATTTGGAAAAGCATGATTTACTTGATATATTTTATAGTGGACTAACCATTGAGTCTAGGGCATACCTGGATAGTTGTGCTGGTTGTGTTTTCAGGAAAAGAACTCCAGACGACGCTCGAAGAATTATTGGCGAGAATAGGCCGGAATCATGATGATTGGTCTACACCTGAACCAACCCCGACACCGATATTGAAGAAGAGGGGTATGATTAAATTAAATGATGAAGATATGAGGGAAGCCAAGAAATCTCTTAAAGAGAAGGGTATTAAATCCGAAGACGTGAAGAATTTACCTCCCATAGAAGATTCATGTAAGATCACTCCCCTTCATCCATGATTGAGGTACACTCTCTTGAACACTTTACTAGAGAAGATATTCCATATTCAAAACCTCCTGCTCAATGCTTAGATGAGTTTGATAATTATATTGTTAAGCAAAGTAATTTCAAAATGAGAGTAGAGAATGATTTAATGGAAAATTCTCGAGCTATTGATGAATTGCATGGTATTGTGGAGAGAACCTCCAATGATGTTAAGATGCTTGTTAAACATTTTCAAATGGTTCAAACTCAAATTGATCAACTCACTAAAGTGCAAAATGACTTGTTAAAAGATAATTCTAAAGAAAAACATGCTTATGAAGTAACAACTAGAGGCGGTGTTTCTACCCAGGATCTTCTATATCCTGAAGGGCATCCCAAAAGAGTTGAACAAGATTCTCAACGAACTGAAACTAGTGCCCCATCTAAGAAAAAGAAAAAGAAACATAAAACTGTTGTAGAATCCTCCGAGCCTGTTAATGATCCTAATAGTATTTCTATTTCGATGCTGAAACTAAAAGTGGTAATGAACATGATAAAGATAATGATAAGAATGATGCTTCGATAAGGAAGAGGTTGAAGAAGAACTCGAAAAGCATGCTAAAAATAAAAAGTATACTAAAGAATATTTTATTGCTAAGAAACATGGTAGTGAAAGGGAACCTTGGGTTCAAAAGCAAATGCCTTTTCCTACTAAGAAACTAAAATCAAAGGAAGAAGAACACTATAATAAATTTTGTGATTGGATGAAACCTTTATTCCTGCAAATACCTTTGACCGATGCTATTAAATTGCCTCCTTATTCAAAGTATATGAAAGATATTGTCTCTAACAAAAGGAAAATTCCTAATGAGGAGATTTCCACTATGCTTGCTAATTACTCTTTCAATGGTAAGGTTCCAAAGAAGCTTGGCGACCTGGTATTCCGACTATTCCTTGTTCTATTAAGAATAATTATGTTAGAACTGCTCTATGTGATTTGGGAGCGGGTGTTAGTGTTATGCCTTTCTCTCTTTATAAGAGACTTTATTTAGATAAGTTGATACCGACCGATATATCTTTGCAAATGGCTGATAAATCTATCGCTATTCCCGTTGGTATATGTGAGGACGTTCCTGTTCAAGTTACTAATAACCGCTTGATATTAACCGATTTTGTTGTGTTGGAAATGCCTGAAGATGATAATATGTCTATTATTCTTGGGAGACCTTTTCTTAACACCGCAGGAGCTGTTATTGATTGCAATAAAAGAAAAGTTACTTTCAATGTCGATGACAAGGAGCATACCGTTTATTTTCCCAAGAGAATTGAGAAAGCATGTGGAGTTAATACAATTTCTAATGTGAGAACTATCAAAGTGGGAACTATTGATTGTCCAATATATGAGCCTAAAGAAGAATATCAAACTCTTGTGATTGGATCCATATCAATACAATACAAGGTAACATGATTGATTTGAGGTTTATTTCTTCATATGCTATGTAAAATTTATTTGGTGGCAAGACTTGATCAACCTTGTTAACCAATTCATTTTATATGCATAGAGGAACTAAACAACATCTCTTTCTTCCTCCACTTGATCTACTTGCTGTAGCGTTTTTGTTTTCCAAAGTTCTTTAGTTAATTAGAGATTTCAAAATTTTTCCTACCCAGTAATAATAATTTTGACACCCAGAAATGTGCATTTTTCAAAGTTTTCAAAAATTCACAAAAATTATACCATTGGTCCTATTTTTCGACGAGGCACTCGGGAACACCTGGGGATGACCAGTGGGGCACCCTGTAGTGGCACCCCACAGTGCCGGCGCGGCCAGCAAGGGGGCGCGCCACCCCGGCGTGTGGGCCCCTCCTTGCCCCACTTCATCATCTCTTCCTCCCACTCTCTTCTCTCTCCCGAAAAAACTCGCACCAGGTTCCTCTCACTCGCGTTTTTGCTCAAGAGCTCCTGATTTCTCGATCTCTTTGCTCAGCCCAGATTTCTGTCTGAAATTTGGCACATTTGCTCTCCGGTATGTGACTCCTCCGATTATCCAAGTAGAATTTGTTTGGTGGAGTATATCTTGAATATTTTGCTGCTGTAGGTAACATGTTTAGTGAGCTTGCATGCTTGTTCTAAGTGGTAGAAACTAGTTTTGATGCATGATTAGTACTCTAGCAAGTTCCTATGGTAGTTTCCCTCAATTATATGTCACCAAATCAAATTTTATAATGTTTGTTGAAAAATTTCAGAAAAGGAAGATGGATAATTGTAACTTTGGAGAAGTGTTTGAAAGAGAGACAACAAGCACGGGGAGGCCCTCGAGGTCATCCACCCGATTCGAGCAATCCTATAATGAGGACCTCATCGCACCAAGCTTCGCACCCGAAGAGGACAATGGAGTCCCTAATGCCGCATCATTCCCATGTTATGACTTTTTGAGTAATGCAGTGGTTGTTGGATGATTTCTTGACCCTCGTCGGTAAGGCAGGCTTAACCACCTATGTGGGAGATGAGAGTGAGCAATACTACACGCTCACTAAAATCTTTGTGGAGAGCTTCAAGTTCAACAATAAGCACTTTCGCCCGACAGCTTGCATTCAAGATCTATGGTAAACCTATTACTATGAAGTTGGAAATTTTTTGTGCCGCATTGGGTATTGCCCCGTAGGTACAGCAAGGAAGATCGAGGACAACCCCAAGGAATTGCTGGAGCTCTATCGAGGGATCACCAATGATGATTGTCGCATCATTCAGCGTGGCAAGATAAGAAACATTCAACTCCCCGCCATTAAGTATTTTGCTTATTACATCGGTACTAGCATTCTTGGTAGGGAGAACACTAGTAACCTATCTAGCTATCACCTTGGTTTCTTAATTGCTGCACTCACTCGGGGACACGCCTTATCATCTTGGTGCTCTTGTTGCTCGCCGCTTGTCTAACAAGGGGCCTATATTTGGAGGAATTATTGCTTCGCGCGTTTTAGCATATTTAGAGCTTCCTCTTGACCCTACTGATGTAAAAATAACTCTTATGAGGCTCGATATTGCTGCTATGAAGAGTCACCAATTTGTTACGGCCGACTCTAGTTTAGATAACATTGTCTATAGAATATTGTTTGCTGACGGGGAAGAGAGGGAAATCCTTTTGCCGCAGCCAGATTTGTTCAGCATTGACAGGAAACCATGGTCGCGCTCTAAGGAGGAGGTGGATGAGCAATTGAAGATACAAGGCTTCCACCAGCAAGCATGACTCCGAGGACGCCGAGCCCTCTTATGACTACACCGTCACGTATCCGGGTGCTTCTTCCAAAGACATACCCGGAATATGATCCATCTTCGTCGTACTACGGAGGTGCTACTTCATGGGCACCATGGGATTGATCTCCACTTAGGCCAAAATCCTAAGCTTGGGGGGAGGTATACCGGCATCACTCATTCTTTTCATATTATAGTTGCTGGATACTTGTACATACTTGTTTAGTTTCTTTGAGTGGTTTTCTAATGAGAGGAAGATGATATTTGGGGAAGTGCTGCCTGAAAACAGATTCTGGACTGTTACTAAAAAAATTCGTGCGCACAGCCAAAACGTTATTTTGAGCTGCCAATTTTTGTGCATGTTCCGCAGGTTGTTATCTAACTTTCATTAGTTGAACACTTTTCGAGCTGAGCAACGTAAGATTTTCTTAAAAATCGATTACTGTACTGCTGTCAAGTTTTGGCAGATTTCTGCCATCTTGCTTTTCTGTGTTTCTTTTAGTTTTCATTTTCTTGTTCTTGCTTTGTTTCTTTCCTAAAACACAAAAAAGACCAAAAATATTTCTGTTGTTTCTCTTCACCATTTGTTTACTTTAGTTTCTTGATTTTATCTTGCTTTATTTGCTGTCGTTGGTTTGCTATAAGAAAATCCAAAAAGATTTTGCTTTGTTTGCTTGTTTCCTTTTATTCTTGCTTCCAAATTCGAAAACACCAAAAATATTTGCTGTTCTTCTTTGGTTTTGTAAAGTTCATTATGAGTTCAATGGTCTTCGGTGGCTGGAGCGTGATTTTCATTCCATATTATTCAAGCTACACAAGTGAAGAGGCAATAATGACGATCTACGACAATCTGATTGTGGTGAGAGGCTGGTATGAACCCTATTTGTTTTCATTTTTGTACATATACTCATCCATGTGAGCATGCTTAGTTGGTTCATGTGAGGTATATGTCATTTAAGAAAGTCTAGTAGTTCATGATCTCTCATGATTAGCTCCAATTTATTAATATGAGTAGCATGTCATAAGTATTTGCTTGCATTGCTTTATTCATAGATAGGTATGACATTGTGGTATCCTCCTCTCGAATAATTCTCTTGAATCAACTTGGCACATGCTCACGCATGCATATGACTGAACAAATGTCAATTAAGCCTCGATGATCTACTTTACCTCAGAGTTCTTGTATCACTTTTATGCCTCCGTTAATTTATTTTTGTCGCAAGCATGATTATGAAAGTTACTGCTCTCTTGATTGTCGCTTCCCGCCTATTGCTAGCCTTCACTTGTACCGAGCGGGAACGCTGCTCGTGCTTCCAAACACATGAAAACCAAGTTATTCCAGAGTGTCCACCATAAATACCTATGCATGGCATTTCAAACCATTCCAAGTAAATTCTCATGTGCTACCTTTAAACCTTCAAAATGCTTCTCAATTGTGTCAATGTTTTATAGCTCATGAGGAAATATGTGGTGTTTATCTTTCAATATTGTCATTTACTCCTGACAGACTTTCATAATGGACTAGTGGCACATCCGCTTATCCAATAATTTTGCAAAAAGAGCTGGCAACGGGGTTCCCAGCCCCAATTAATCAACTTTCATTAATAATTCTCTTCACATGTTTTGCCCTGATTTATCAGTAAGCAACTTAAATTGCAAATAGACACTCCTCCATGGTATGTGATTGATGGAAGGCACCCGAGGATTCGGTTAGCCATGGCTTGTGTAAGCAAAGGTTGGGGGGAGTGTCATCCATAATAAAACTAAAGTACGTGTGTAAACAAAAGAGAAGAGGGATGATTTACCTTGCCGGTAGAGATAACGTCCTTCATGGGAGCCGCTCTTGAAAGTCTGGTTGACGAGGTAGTTAGAGTACCCATTATCATTGGTTGACAATAACAAACACCTCTCAAAATAATTGTACTCCTGTTTTACAAATGAAAAGCTCTAGCACATGTTAATCTCTGCTTCCCTCTGCGAAGGGTCAATCTTTTAATTTTACATTGAGTCTCCATCCTTTCTTTGAGCACTTTCTTGAGAGCACAACTGTCAGTCTTAGTATAATATGCTTGTCCCAAAATGTGATTAATTGTGGTATAACTTTGATGCTTTAATCTTTGATAACCTCTACTTCCGATCTTTTCATGAACCTCAAAGGTGCCCAAGCATTTATGTTTTGCCGTACAATTATGGGCAAGCGAGATACCACTTTATCATATCATTCTATGAACATTGCAATCCTCGCCGATAGACATGATTCATGATGCTCATTATTAATTTATTGGTACCTTTTCCATGATTGACATAGCTATTAGATGATTTTATTTGCATGTATCTTATTATGAACTCGCTTAAGTACTTGCCATATCATGAGAATATTTACATCATATGAACAAATGTGTTCGTGAAAGTTCTTTTATCGCACTCAGTCTGTTAACTGAATTGCTTGAGGACAAGCAATAAGCTAAGCTTGGGGGGAGTTGATACGTCCAAAACGTATCTACTTTCCCGAACACTTTTGCTATTGTTTTGCCTCTAATTTGTGTATTTTGGATGCAACTAACACGTACTAACGCTGTTTTCAGCAGAATTGCTCTGGTGTCTCGTTTTTGTGCAGAAATCCAACTTTCAGGAAAATCCTCGGAATTTATGCGAAAGGTCCTATTTTCCCAGAATACTGACGGAGCCGTAAGGGCAAGCCAGGTGGGAGCCCGAGGGCCCCACACACTAGGCCGGCGCGGCCCAGGAGGGGGGCGCGCGGCCCTAGTGTGTGGCGGCCTCGGCTGGCCCCCGACGCCCTCCTTCGGACTACTTATTGCCTTCGACCTAAAAACGCACGAGAGTTAGTCGAAATCGCCAAAAACCATCCAGTACGCCGCCACCGTCGCGAAACTCCGTCTCGGGACCAGAAACTCCGTTCTGGCACTCCGCAGGGACGGGGAATTGGAGGAGATCATCGCCATCATCACCACCGACGCCTCTCCATCGACCAGCCATGTTTCCCCATCCATGTGTGAGTAATTCCCCCGCTGTAGGCCGAAGGGGATGGTAGGGATTGGATGAGATTGGTCATGTAATAGCATAAGATTGTTTGGGCATAGTGCCTAGTGTCCGTAATTGGTACTTTTATGATATTGTTGCAACTTGTTATGCTTAATGCTTGTCACTAGGGCCCGAGTGCCATGATCTCAGATCTGAACATGTTATCAATTCATTATGATATTCATTGCTTTATGATCTTACCCGCAAGTTGTATACACGTATTGCCGTCCGGAACCCGAGGCCCCAAAGTGACGTAAATTGGGACAACCGAAGGGGATGGCGGTGATATGAGGATCACATGTGTTCACGGAGTGTTAATGCTTTGCTCCGGTACTCTATTAAAAGGAGTGCCTTAATTTCCAAGAGATTCCCTAGAGGCCCGGCTGCCACCGGCCGGTAGGACAAAAGATGTTGTGCAAGTTTCTCATTGCGAGCACGTACGACTATATATGGAACACATGCCTATTGATTGATTAGTACTTGGATACCGTTTTATTATTATCTCGCAAATGCCCCGCTTTGATTGTTACATGAGTTTCTCTCATCCATGCAACGCCCGTTCATCCATCCCCGTGCCTACGTATTTTAATCCTCGCCGTTTACTATAATCACTACCGCTGTCTTTGTTACTCTGCCGCCGTTATTTCATCACCGCTATCGCTATAAAACTCGTTACTATCGATAAACTCTTGCGAGCAAGTCTGTTTCCAGTGCAGCTGAATTGAAAACTCCGCTGTTAAGGCTTTCAAGTATTCTTTGTCTCCCCTTGTGTCGAATCAATAAATTGGGTTTTACTTCCCTCGAAGACTGTTGCGATCCCCTATACTTGTGGGTTATCACACTGCTACTTGTTCCATGTTCAGATCTGATGCATGTGCTTAGTCTGATGTGCGTGGTTAAGTATGCTTGTGCATCTGTAATCTTGCTTTCAGTAATTAAACTCACACGGAAATTGCCTAATAATCCAACAATCCAACAACCTTATATGCTTAGGCAATTTTCACCGTCTGGTTTTGCTGCTGCGCTCAAACCGAGCCCTTTTACGGGTTCTCATTTCAAGAGATGGCAGAATAAAACCCTCTTGTGGCTCACTTCTATGGGCGTGCACCGAGTTGTGGAAGGTACTCCCAGAGGTCCGCTTACTCCTGACGAGGATAAAGCGTTCGGGGATGCCACCGTAATCTTTGTGGGTGCCGTTTTAAGTGTGCTTGGAGACAAGTTGGTTGATGCTTATCTGCACATTCGAAATGGGAAGGAACTCGTGGGATGCACTCGGACGCTAAGTTTGGTGCCGCCGATGCCGGAGGTGAACTCGTATGCTATGGAGCAGTTCAATGACTACGTAATGGTTGAGAACCGATCTGTAGTAGAACAGGCTCATGAGATACAGATCATGGCAAAGGAACTTGAGCTCCTCAAGTGTGTGCTACCGGACAAGTTTGTTGCGGGATGCATTGTCGCTAAGCTTCCCCCTTCATGGAGGAACTTTGCCACTTCTTTGAAACATCAGAGGCATGAGTTCTCTGTTTAGAATATCATGGGCTCTCTGGATGTTGAGGAGAAGGCGAGGGCAAAAGACAAACACAATGGAGGAACCGATGGACGTTCTGCTGCCAATATGGTACAGAAAAATGCCCACAAGTCCAAGGGAAAGAACAAGGGTGTCTCCCAGACTACCAACTTCAAGAAGAAGGGGAAAATGGATAAGAAAGATCCTTGCTGGGTTTGTGGCGAGACAGGCCATTGGGCTAATCGTTGTCCACAACGCAAAGGAAAGAAATGTCAGGCTGGACAGAACTCAAATTCTGTCAGCATGGTCATTGGCAACACAGAGGAAGGAACTACAGGGTATCTTTACTATTAAATGGGAGTTGGTCGTTTGACACTCAACGCACTTTGGTGGTCGTCATTGAGAGCATCCGGACCGTTCAATCACATTGACTCAACATAGATCAGAAGATCGATGATTCCTGGAATGTCTCCTATTCCCCCAGGACCTTTCCTTAACGCTGGACGCTTGCCAAAAAATCATATTCATTTATCACAAAAGCTTGCCAAAATCTCCATCGCTACCATTAAGTATTGCCATAATCTAACTCAATCAGCCGCTATCAGGCCACCAAATCATATACGGCTTGCCGAAAAAATGATCCATTATAGGAATCAAATCAAATCAAATCACAGTAAGTAAATCTTAGTTGCCAAACTTCTATCCGGATTCTCATCTCCATCTCCTCCAAAATATGTCCACCCGAACAAATCTTGGTGAATGAAATTCAACTCCCTCTCACCTCGCGGCCTGTCGCCGAAGATGATCGCCAAGACGGAAGCATCTGCCGCCAGCGAGCCTCCCCCTCGCGCCGCCCTATATGTGTCGTCGACCATGCCATGCTGATCATTCGTCAATCCACTGGCGAAGGCAAGCAAGCAGTTATCACGACGCTTCCGCCTCCCTGTTCGATCTTCTGTGTTTTCAGTTGTTGATTTTACCTCCGCTACCATTCGATTGTTGTAGGAATCCAATAAAGATATCTTCACCACCAGCACCACACTTCGCTCATCGTTGTTTTTTCGCACGTCGACGGCTGAGACCTGCTACAACTTTTCCACATTGCCTATGAGGCTGTCCGTGATAGTCAAGGCCAACATACAGGTAAACTCCCCTCTCAACAATCAATGTTCTTCCGTTCCTCAATTTGCAAGGAATCTTATTAAGCGCATTATCGATCTCAATCATCAGACTTAAGTGCCACTTCAGTGTTATACGGAGATGTGATTGTTTACATGAAATGGCTTTTTTGCATCAGGGTTTCGTTGATTTTTTGTGTGTGTGTAGATGATACAAATTGCAGAGACATTAGAAGATGAATGGTTCAAAAAAGACTATATACCACCACAGTTTAAGCAAAATGAAGATATGGGCCTTGAAGATCTCGATGCTGCATTCAGTAGCGCTGAGGTAATACAATCTGAATGTGATTCCTGGTATGTAATCTGTTGCCCCCAAAATTTATTGTTTTAAAGGGCACTTATTTTATTATCTTTGATTTTAAATTTCGTAGGAACATGTTGTGGCGGAGAAAAGACAGAAACCAAAATCAATGAATGCATTTTCTCTTATTTTAATGTCGCAGGGATTCAACATTGGAAACTTGTTTGATATAAAGTGATGGTGGTAGGTTCATATAACTGTTAATATATATTTTCCCCAAACTGCACTTGTCGTTAATTTACTTATGAGTTCAGTTTCTGATTGTTTGAATATTGTTACCGATGCAGTAACAAGAAGGGTAGTATCATGCCCTCTATCCACTTCACTTTGTTGCCTCTTTTTACCAATCTAGGGCTCCAAGCGTCTTCTTCGATATTAATTTGTACTATTAGAAAACATTATTGGTTCGGAAATAATTTCATCCTTTGTTAGGTATTGGTAAAACGGGAAACATAATTCCCGTCCCAACTCACACCACAAGAGATTGTGTTGAAAACAGAGAGCATATACTTGTAAGGTATTACATTTCTTGGTTTCAATGTGCGGAAAGAAAACTGAACCAATGAGCAAAAAAATATATAAGGTATTATTGGGTTTCTCGGGCTTTCCTTCTGGAGTTTGAGCAGTTTAGTGTGTACAAAGATTTCTATTTTCTACCTTGAAGATGAAATACATTGATTTCTATTATTTTTATCTTCTAGCTGAAGCCGAAAGGTGACAGGACTAGAATAAAAAGGTATTTATCTGTAGCAATGGAGGCATCAGCTCTACTGTCTCTACTGAGATATTACAATGTAATTTAGAGATCATTGATCATAGTTAAATTTTCCGTTACGTCTATAGATACTAAGTTCATTGCACCAGCCATGGGTCCATAGTGTCCGAAGAAAATAATTAAGTTCATTTGAAAATGCCACTGACATTGCAGATTAAAGGTGTTGTTTTATAAGGATGCATCAAATATTTTTTTTTTCACTTTGGATGTCAAGTTCTAATCATTCTATGCTGCGTAGTATTCTGGAATCTAATCTGAACATTTTATTTCAAAACTACGTGCCTGATAATTACAGATCAATCTCTTGTAGGGTTTTGAGGTGCTCCATCACTCCATATGGTTGAGCTTAGTAAAACTGGGGGTGACACACGCCATGGTTGGCATTGGTGCTTGGGCAGCCATGGGTGTCTTTGTGGCAGCAATAAATTCCTGTTTAAAATGTTTACAAGATGACAATTCTGAACTAGATCAAGAAACCCTTAAGCCAAATCAAGGTTCACTACACTGGAATCGAAAAAATAACAAGGTAATTAGATGTCCAGAATTCTAACAGGATTTATATTTCGATGTATCATATTTATTTGAACTAAAGTATCCGCTCTAACTATGTTCATGTGATTTTGAACATGAGATAAGCTCTAATGTGTGGGCAAGGTTCAAGGACGTGAACCAGGTTCAAAATAAGTTTAGTTGCATGTGCAATTCAGTTCATATGTAGGGGTGGGAGGAGTAAAATTTGATTCCCTTGGAACAACATTGTTTTGTTGTTTGGTAGTGATTCAGTCGTGTGTCTCAAGACTTCAGTACTATCTTTTGTTTGAAAATGTTTCTTATAGAAAGATACACATGACTTATTCTTTATAAGTTTGTACTTTATAGGATTAGCATTCCCTTCTTGTGGCTCTCCATAAAATTATTCGGATGGATGTTATCTTTCATGGGTCAGAGTTGGGATTTTTTTTTCTTCTAATCTTCGGCTATCTTTTTTTTTGGGTTAGAGTTGGGATTTTTTTTAATCTTGAAATTTTACTGAGGTATGATTGCGTAGATTTTTGCTTCAATTATTGTTATATTGTGCATCTCTTATATGGTCGCATGCACTTGCTTTGCTAGACTTGGCTCATCATATTAAAGAACATTGATTGTTGAGAGGGGAGTTTACAAAAACTTATAGCTGGGATGCACTCCTTTTTTCCCTCTTTCGTACCATAGATAGTCATCCCAGCTACAAGTGTATGTAAGTATATGGTTGTTTGTTGGTTAAAGACTATGCAGTGCATCAATTTCTTGGCAACTTGTCTTGCCAATTATTTCTAATTTTATTTATTTATTGATACAATTTGTCCTAGGTGTGGTTACGCTCGAAAGGTAAACTTGCAGCTGCAATAAAAAAACATTAACTCGGAAATTCACATTTAACGCAATTTAAATATTTTTTAACTTTAATGCAAAAGGAAGGCCACCCCTCTCTCAAGAACAAATGACGTGAAGAGGTGAATTGCCGAGTGAGGAAGCATGGATGACAAATGCGCCCTTGTTACACCTTGCGATTATCTGTTTTCAGTGTGTTCTGTGTGCATATGCGTGCGAGGGAGGGATAAGGAAATAAGTAACCAAATCTATTTTTTTGCGGTTGAATAGACAAGACCCGTAGCAACGCACGGGCATTCAACTAGTGGTAATATGTTACCTAATGTTCTTTCGGTGTTTCAGCCCACGGAATGGTGGGTTGATACAGGTGCCAATGTTCATGTGTGTGCTGACATCTCCATGTTTACCTCTTATCAGGCCCGAGGTTCCTCAGTAATGATGGGAAATGGGTTACATGCTACTGTTCGTGGTGTTGGCACGGTAGATCTGATGTTTACTTCGGGAAAGATCGTGCAACTAAAGAACGTGCTGCATGTCCCTTCTATCAAGAAGAATCTCGTTAGTGGCTCCCGTCTTATGAAAGATGGGTTTAAGTTGGTGTTTGAGTCCAATAAAGTTGTACTCGTCTAAGTATGGAACTTTTGTTGGAAAGGGATATGAATGTGAGGGAATGTTTCGCTTCTCTCTAGAAGACTTCTGTGATAATGTTGTGAACCATGTAAGCACTAGTGTTGATGAAACTAATGTTTGGCATTCACGACTTTGTCATGTTAGTTTCGGTTGTATGACGCGGCTTGCTGATATGAGTTTAATTCCGAAATTCACCTTTGTCAAAGGCTCTAAGTGCCATGCTTGTGTGCAAGCAAAGCAGCCTCGCAAGCCTCACAAGCCTGCGAAGGAAAGAAACTTGGCACCACTAGAGCTCGTGCATTCAGATCTATGTGAGATGAATGGTGAGTTGACAAGAGGTGGAAAGAAATATGTCATGACTTTGATTGATGATTCCACTAGGTACTGTTATGTGTATCTCCTGAAAACTAAAGATGAGGCTCTTGATTTCTCTAAAATCTATAAGGCTGAAGTTGAAAACCAACTTGAAAGAAAGATAAAAAGGGTTCGGTCCGATCGTGGCGGAGAGTACTTTTCTAATGAGTTCAATTTATTCTGTGCGGAACATGGTATAATCCATGAGAGGACGCCTCCCAATTCCCCACAATCCAATGGGATTGCGGAAAGGAAAAACCGTACTCTAACAGATTTGGTTAACGCCATGTTAGATGTTTCGGGTTTATCCAAGGAATGGTGGGGGGAGGCTATATTGACTTCGTGTCATGTCCTAAACCGTGTTCCAATGAAGAATAAAGAGATTACTCCTTATGAGGAACGGGAAAAGAAAATACCAATACTCTCCTACCTACGAAATTGGGGCTGTTTGGCAAAAGTGAATTTGTCAATCACCAAAAGCAAAAGCTTGGACCAAAAACCGTGGACTGTGTCTTTCTTGGCTATGCTGCCCATAACATTGCTTATAGATTTCTTGTGGTGAAATCTGGAGTGGACGACATGAATGTTGGCACCATCTTTGAATCAAGAGATGCTACATTGTTTGAGGATATATTTCCTATGAGAGGTATGCATGGCATGTCTAGTTGGGAATCTGATCCAATACATGAAACTCCTATGGAGTCTGATAAGGAATCTGATGATGAGAGTTCAGATTCTGATGAAGATGACAATGAAGCTCCCACAAGGAGTAAGAGACAAAGGACTGCAAAGTCTTTTGGTAATGATTTCATTGTGTATCTTGTGGATGATACTCACACTACCATTTCGTAAGCTCTCGCATCTCCCGATGCGTACTCATCGGAAGGAAGCGGTTCAAAGCGAGA
Organism: Lolium rigidum; assembly: GCF_022539505.1. Taxonomy (NCBI): domain Eukaryota; kingdom Viridiplantae; phylum Streptophyta; class Magnoliopsida; order Poales; family Poaceae; genus Lolium; species Lolium rigidum. The sequence goes on from NC_061510.1 coordinate 343,439,092, forward strand.
TGGATTCCATCTTGGCTAATGAAACGTGGGAGTTAACTGAGCGTCCTTATGGGTGCAAACCTGTAGGATGTAAATGGGTATTTAAGAAGAAGCTTCGAGCTGATGGTACTATTGAGAAGTACAAAGCTCGGCTTGTAGCCAAATGCTATACCCAAAAGGAAGGCGAAGATTTCTTCGATACTTACTCACCTATGGCGAGATTGACCACCATTCGAGTACTACTGCCATTGGCTGCCTCACACGGTCTTCTCGTTCATCAAATGGACGTTAAGACGGCTTTCCTAAATGGAGAGTTGGACGAGGAAATTTACATGAAACAGCCTGATGGTTTTGTACTAGAAGGTCAAGAAAGAAAGGTGTGTAAATTAAAGAAATCTTTGTATGGTCTCAAACAAGCACCCAAACAATGGCATGAGAAGTTTGAAAGAACTTTGACATCTGTGGGCTTTGTTGTCAATGAAGCCGACAAGTGTGTGTACTACCGCCATTGTGGGGGTGAGGGAGTTGTCCTATGCTTGTATGTGGATGACATACTAATTTTTGGGACAAGTCTCAAAGTGATTGAGGAGGTAAAAACCTTCTTATCTCAGTGTTTCGAGATGAAAGATCTTGGAGAAGCTGATGTTATATTGAACATCAAGCTATTGAGAGATGAGAATAATGGGATTACACTTGTGCAATCCCATTATGTTGAGAAGGTGTTGAACAGATTTGGCTATGTTGATTGCAAATCTTCTCTCACACCTTATGATCTAGTGTCTTGCTTCGAAAGAATGAAAAGGCAACTAGAAATCAATTAAGATACTCTCAAATCATTGGTTCACTCATGTATTTAGCTTGCGCTACGAGGCCCGATATCTCGTTTGTTGTGTGCAAACTTAGCCGGTTTGTGGCCAACCCGGGAGATGATCATTGGCATGCTCTTGAGAGAGTGATGCGCTATCTAAAGGGAACCATGAGTTATGGAATTCATTATACCGGGTATCAAAGAGGACTTGAAGGGTATAGTGATTCCAATTGGATTTCTGATGCTAAGATGAAGGCCACAAGTGGATATGTTTTCACTATTGGTGGTGGCGCTGTTTCCTGGAAGTCTTGCAAGCAGACCATCTTAACGAGGTCAACAATGGAAGCAGAACTCACATCATTAGATACAGCCTACCGTCGAAGCGGAATGGCTTCGTGAGCTCTTGATGGACTTGCCTATGGTTGAAAAACCAATACCGACCATCCTCATGAACCGTGATAATCAAACAAGTGATTATCAAAGTGAAAAGTTCTAAGGATAATATGAAAAGTTCCAAACATATCAAGATGAGATCGAAGTCCGTCGAAAACCGAAGAACTCCGGAGTGATAGCATTGGATTATGTCCAAAGTGCTAAAAATCAGCGAGATCCTTTCACAAAAGGACTATCAAGAAACATGATAGACCTTGCATCGAGGGAGATGGGTTTGAGACCCACTTGAGTTGCCGAGGGGTAACCCAACCTATGTAATCGGAAATTCCGTGAAGTAGGACCCGGGAAAACAAACCGGAGCAACCGAGTTGAGAGAAATTTAATACTCCCACTCCGCCGCGCATGCAATTCTCTCATAGCTACTCGTAAGGCGGGTTGACAATGTCTTAATGTGTTCCGAGCGGCTCTTGATGAGCGAAGACGCCGTCCTACAGTGGTGATCTTTTGAAGAACACACCTATATGAGTGACACTACTGGTCATAGTGTGGGAGATTTGGGTGAATCTCTAGTAAGCTCATGAAGGGCCGAGGAGTATGACTTATAAGCTCCACCCGAGGGGAAGGCTATGGTAGCCAAGTACCGTGTCGGCATTGAGCGAAACTTGCTGCACAAAGACTGACAATTCAAGGCATAGTCCATTGTTCAGTTGTAGTCAAGCGTAGCACCTTGCCTAGGTGGAAGTTCAACTTAACGAGCCTCCACCGAAGTGCAGGTATATTAAACGCTGAATGGAACTAATGTGTCATCTGATGTGCATATGAGATCTGGTGGGGGATTGTTGAATGTAGATGGGCTGCAGCCCAGTAAGGCAGCCCATGTAGTCTACAATTTCTGAAATCTCAAGGCCCATCACGTTGGCAGCTTGGGACAGCCTTGGGGGACAAAGTTTAGTCCCACATTGCTAGTTGGGAGTGAGTTGGAGAAGTATATAAGGGCTGCTGTTCTACTCCTTCCAAGTGAGTGAGAATAGAGAGAGCCCTCGCGCACTCCTCCTCCTCCGCCCGCCCCGCCTCGTCACGCACGCACGCACGTCGCGTTTCGTGATTCGAGTTCGAGTTCGAGACACACTCAAGGAAGCCTAAATTTTTGCTTGGTGCACCAACTGTGTTGGGTACGTGTCGACCCGCATGTGCATGCTCGCCGCGTGTCCCTGGCTTCCTACGCGTGGCAACGCGGTCGGGGCGGCTCTCCTCCCAGACTATACAAGGAGACCGATCAGATCTGAAGAACAGTGCTCTTAGATCTCTCTCTCTCTCGAAGTTCCTTTTGTTGTGCTACTCTCTAGTCTTCCCCATCCCGGCGACTGCGTGCACAGCCGTCCGGGAGAACAGGCCTCCGAAACCCCGTCCGTTGAGATCCTGCACCGGGAGACGGGCGATAAGGTTTTTGGGAAGCGTCTCGGCGCGACTACTCGCTGCTGTTCGTCTTCTTCATCGACGGTTCGGCTGCTACATCTACAGATCCGACTACACCATGGGCGACATCAACAACTCCCATGGTGGTGGTGGTGGTGCTGCTGGTGCGACCTTCCCGGTCGCGATGTACGTGATTTTCCTCTCCTACCTTGCACTGCTACTTGTTCCATGTTCAGATCTGATGCATGTGCTTAGTCTGATGTGCGTGGTTAAGTATGCTTGTGCATCTATAATCTTGCTTTCGGTAATTAAACTCACACGGAAATTGCCTAATAATCCAACATCACCATGGTGGCATTCTTATGTAAATATTGGGATAGTTAGGGGCAGCAGGGTATACAAGCTGGGGTTTAACTGAAGAAGGTGGGACTGCGGGTTGATTTCTCAAAACTTGAGGTGCTAAAATGCAAAACGTTTGCTGCTACTATTTCTGGCCGGTAGATCGCGATCCGATGGTCGGGACAGCAACCGATTTTTTGAGCCCACGTTGGGCGACCGACGAGCGCTACCCTAATAGAAATGCCACCTTGATGCCCAGTCAATTCTATGTCAATCTGACATGTAGGGCCAGTAAGCCAGGTTTGGAATTCCTTCTCTCTTGGAATTGACTTAAGGAGTAAATAGTGAGTACTTTTTGTGTGTAATGTAGTTACTTGCTAGGATGTTGAAACTAAGGAGCAAAACGTACTGCCATATGATAAACTGGAATGTTGGAGGCAGCAATGGATCGATGATTGGTGCTCCTCACGAAATTACCTATGGATGATCGGTGGATTGCTGATCTGCTCTGCTATCGCTTGTGCGTGGGCGATGACGCGGACGGATTGGTACGTTCCAGAGTCTTGTGCCCTCCCGCCTGATTTTCGTGTTGTTGTGCCGGATCGGATCACGCACTGTTCGTCTTTTCCTCTGTCAAGTCGCGCTAGCTGTCGTCGCTATCCAAAATGGTCTCCTGCCGATCTTTCTCTTTGAAACCCATATCGTTCTTTTTCTGCATCCCTCTCGGCCTGAGCAGCAGGAGATCCGATACGACCAAAAGCGTTCTTATCGAAAACTGATAGAATGTCGGGGACTTGCGCGATATCTTCTCGTCGCTGCATGTGGCACCTCGTGCTTCTGAACCCCGAATGCTTATCCGAGACGCCGCGTCCGGATAAGAGTTTCGGCCGTCTAGTGGGGCTGTAGATGAGTAGATCAGTACTGCAACCTCTTGATAAGTAGGAGTGGGCTCTGCACTCGACAGCGCGCTGGCGGTGGGCGCCATGCCGAACTGTTACAGACTTCCGGAGACGAAAGGGACATAGGTGGGTGGCGCCTGCTTGTCTGTCAGACATGCAGGAGTTGACGGGGGTTGTAGATCAAAGGGGCTTGTGACGAGGAGATAATGCAGTACGTGCTCGATTGATTGTGTTGATGTGGATCGATCGGCCATCCTGCCTCACTTCCGAGCTGGATCGGGGATCATGCTAGGAATACACAAAAAATCTGTATTTTCAGAATTACAAATACAACCACCAAGCAGGACGGACACGCACGGACAGATACGATCGTCCAGACCAAACTAGCCGGTCTCACTTTTTCGGGGTGAAAACCATTAGGTTGATCTTCCATGCATTCTTATGCCTAGCAATGATTGCTTTCTAGTCGTTTTCTTGTTAAAAGCATTGTTCGGAGATTGAACATTCTCTATTGTGGAAATCTAGGATCCGACCATATTGGTTAGACCGGAAGTCGATGTGTTTTTCCTGGATGAATTGTTTCGGAGAATCTTTTTTGAAGTTTTAGGTGTCATCACTTCTGGTGGTACTCTTGCTGCTACAAATCTCTCATTATATTTGGTGATGACTTTGCTTTCTTCTTTCTCCTTTTGTATTTTTTATTGTGTGTATCCTTGATGTTTAGACTTGGAGGTGCGGCAGCGAGTTTTGTTCTGTCCGCTCTGCATCCTCACGACGACGACCAGATTTCGACCCGGTGGGATCTAGGCGAAAGCTACGCATGGTCTGGCCATTGCCCGTGACGGCGTCACCTTTCAGGTGTCGTTCCCTTGTCGAAGGCGTCCCGATTTGGATCCCTCGTTTAGAACCGATGGTTTTCGTCCCTCCGCCCCAACCTGCTAATCTTGATGGCCTCGCTTTGGGCCAGTTTCTCTTGTAGTGTCTTGTGGATCACCCTTTGACCTCTCGCTGGTGTTCCAGCCCCCTCGCTTCATCAGCCTGGCTGCTTATACACGGCCTTGCTTCGGTAGCTGATTGCCCGCCTAGTGCCTTGGGGGGCTTTGCTAGGTCGGCGTCTGGTCGTAGTTTTGGCAGGTGTGCTTATCCCAATGCCAGTGGAAGATGTTGTGTTTCGGGTCTGGACCTAACCCGAGCTCGGGGGGTGGTGGTTCGGGGTCTGGGTGAAAGCTTTGCAGGACCTCGGTCTCTGCCGACGACGATGACGCACTCGTGTGCCATGCACCTTCTTGGAGGCGTCGCCACATGACCCCCTCCCCTTTGGATCCTCAAGTTCTGCTAGGTTGCTGACCCGTCGTCGAGTCCCCCTTGAGCTGTGGTCTTGGTGCGTAGGAGGTTTTGTCGGCGTGGACTAGGATGTGCTCGCTCCGGTGAAACAGAAGACAAGGCTCCCTCAACCTGGCGCTAGGCGGCGTTCTTTGTGTTGTCTTCTGTTGTTTTTCTCAGTTTGCGTTCGGTGTGTGTTGTAACTCTTGGTGTAACTCCTGGCCGGTTGATGGCTTCGTTAATTCAAAGTCGGGCTCATTTCGAGCCTTCTGTTTACATTATGTTGTTGCATGGGCCAATTGTAATTAGTATCATCTTGGTATTACTATATTTTCGTTATCTAAAAAGTAGTTTTATGGGTTGATGTCACTGTCTAGCTCTAGAAAAATTATCGCAATTTAAAATAAAAGCGTAAAAATGTATATTACCTGGTAACTATACCATATTTATTGCGAGAATTGTTCATGGCCAACATGGAAAATGTGCCAATAAGAAAACCGTCAAAACATGACACAATGTCATCTTATTTTGAAACCCTCGTCCAAACAAACTCAGCTGTCAAAATGGTGGCTAATCGGTTTATGAAATAAATCCTTCTATAATTTTGAATTTGGCAGTGTGTACAATAATGTCAGCATGTGCTGGTAGATTCAGGCATATGTGTGCTCTCTAGGAAAAAGTTCACCAACTTGTACCATTGTAGGAGTAACTTGCATATATGTACTACTTAGATTTATTTTGTTCATATTTGTTTGGGAAAGCACATTCCATGTTAAAGTTTTGTGCCCAGTGTATGAACGGATGGCGGGTGAACTGAATGCACATCATCTCCAGTAAAGTGCAGCTATAGTCTAGATCACTGGCTATAAAAAAGCATGCAAATTGACAAGCAAGTAAACGGGGTGCCCTGACTCAATAGCCTACCGCCAAACTTTTCGTGAAGAACCAAAATTGTTCGTGAATAGTTCCTTAAACGCGCTAGTACTGATGATCTTGTTGGTGTCTTAGATGATTGAATGCTAGAATGGGACCTGTGTTTCTGGAGTACTTGCTCGTTGGGGTGAGGGGCGTCAGGATCTTTCAAGTTACGTGGCTTCTGGAGCTAGGATGGATTTTCGGAAAACTGCTTCCGTAAGAAGCACATCATACAGTATGGCATAAAGTTTGTAGCTCCAGCAGAACACCAACACGCCCAGTGCTGTCACCTGCAGCGTCGATTAATCCGAGATGTAGCATTACGGTATGCACTATGTGTTAGCTTTATAATCCTGTGCACGATAGGTTTTATTTCCGGTTGTTTTTCCTTAACGGAATTGGCATGCCTGTTCGTGACATGCAGTAGCTGGTAGGAAATCCTCATTCGAGTCCTGGTCGTAGGCTTAGTGGACGCACTACAGGAATGGCGCGATGCGCCGACGGCCGTGGCGTACGCCGACGGCCAAATGTCGGGGCCGTCGGCGTACGTCCGGTCCAGGGCAGCGGCCCAAAGAGCCCCTCGGCGTAGACATCCCCTCGGCGTAGAGACGGATACGCCGACGGCCACCCTCGGCGTACCCAAGGCCGGCCGGCGTAGCACGAGCATCTGCTCCGGTCCCGCTCCGGCCGTGACGGCCCGGTCACGGCGTCGACGAGGCGCCGAGGGCCACCCTCGGCATAGGGCATCACCCACCTATGCCGACGGCCACCCTCGGCATACATTTTTTTTTCTTTTTTTCTTTTTGGTCATTAACTTTATATTATGTTTGTTTTATTTATGTACTAGTATGAATTATGTAAAAATAGTTACTTTTTTAAAGAAAAAAATGGTAGATGGCTTATGTAGATCCCACGAGTGACGCTCTTCGTAGACGGGTCGACGGGATCCAGTAGGGCCCAACATCTGCTATCGATGTACATATGTCCTAAAACAAAGGAAAAAAGTCCATTGCTAACCCTAACTCTAACCCTAACCCTAACCCTAGGGGTAGATTTGCGGGGTCCCCGCCCCCTAGGGCTTCCCTGGATACAAACCACCGGAGCGTCCGAATCGCTGGAAACTCCTGCTACGGCTCATCCGGGGCCTATTTCATTCCAAACCTATGGTTTCCATGTGCATATGTCCTAAACAAAGCAAAGAAATTAAAAAAATCCATTGGTGAACCCTCGCACGAAAAAAGCTATAGGGGTAGATCCGCAAGGTCCCCGGCCTAGGGTTTCCCAAGATACGCATCACCGGAGCGTCGGAATCGCTTGAAAACTTGCATTTGTCCCTAACATATGTGTACAAGTGTGATGTAAGGTTTGTCTAACCTTGCATGTACCCCACGTTGACGATTTCCGCATACATGGGCCGACACTTGGTAAAATCCAGGATTTGTATGTGGAAACTCCCGCTACGGCTCATCCGGGGCCTATTTCATTCCAAACCTATGGTTTCCATGTGCATATGTCCTAAACAAAGCAAAGCAAATAAAAAAATCCATTGGTAAACCCTCGCACGGAGAAAGCTATAGGGGTAGATCCGCAGTGGTCCCCGCCCTAGGGTTTCCCAAGATACGGATCACCGGAGCGTCGAATCGCTTGAAAACTTGCATTTGTCCCTAACATATGTGTACAAGTGTGATGTAAGGTTTGTCTAACCTTGCATGTACCCGGCGTTGACGATTTCCGCATACATGGGCCCACACTTGGTAAAATCCAGGATTTGTATGTGGAAACTCCTGCTACGGCTCATCCGGGCCTATTTCATTCCAAACCTATGGTTTCCATGTGCATATGTCCTAAACAAAGCAAAGCAAATAAAAAATCTATTGGTAAACCCTCGCACGGAGAAAGCTATAGGGGTAGATCTGCAGGGTCCGCGCCCTAGGGTTTCCCAAGATACAGATCACCGGAGCGTCGAATCGCTTGAAAACTTGCATTTGTCCCTAACATATGTGTACAAGTGTGATGTAAGGTTTGTCTAACCTTGCATGTACCCGGCGTTGACGATTTCCGCATACATGGGCCCACACTTGGTTTTCCATTTTCGGGGTGCCGGAAGGGCTTTTTTTTGTGAAGCAGCTACATGGTGCGCATTTCAGTATCGCGCGGGACCTCCGCGCGGCGGTAGGATACCTCCTACGCACCACCTATCACATGCCATATGCGCGCGGAAGCCATCCGGGAATCCCACCCGCTTCCTGCGGTGCCCCGCCGAATCCGCCGGAAACCGTCCGGATTTGAACCGGGGCGACACTTTCCTTCGCTCAATAAATGGAGGGAAAAATGTTTTTAGGTCTAGGACGCGTCATTTTATGTGCTAAATGTTTTCCGTTTCGCGCGTTGGCGGACGGGTGCACTCGCGCGCCCGGTACGGCCATACCGCATGTCCCGGCGGCCCCGTTTTGCGCAGTTGGCAAAGCAAACGGAGCCAAAAATCGAGCGGAGCCGCGTGGCGTCATTTTATGTGTCCTAGTAACCACCGCAAAAGACGGAACTCGGGATACGGCAATTATCTTGGAGAACCCTTCACGAACAGTGGCTATCTCGTCCGGAGTTCTATGGCTTTTAGGGGAAATGAGTAGGAAACGGCCCGTTTCACCACATAGTTTGTCGGAACGAGGCCATATTTGGCACGTGCGTGGGCCTTAGGATGGGAAGCAAGGCCCCGGTCGCGGATTTCCAATCCGAACCACGGCGACGGTTTTTCCATTTTCGGGGTGCCGGAAGGGCTTTTTTTGTGAAGCAGCTACATGGTGCGCATTTCAGTATCGCGCGGGACCTCCGCGCGGCGGTAGGATACCTCCTACGCACCACCTATCACATGCCATATGCGCGCGGAAGCCATCTGGGAATCCCACCCGCTTCCTGCGGTGCCCCGCCGAATCCGCCGGAAACCGTCCGGATTTGAACCGGGGCGACACTTTCCTTCGCTCAATAAATGGAGGGAAAAATGTTTTTAGGTCTAGGACGCGTCATTTTATGTGCTAAATGTTTTCCGTTTCGCGCGTTGGCGGACGGGTGCACGCGCGCGCCCGGTACGGCCATACCGCATGTCCCGGCGGCCCGTTTTGCGCAGCTTGGCAAAGCAAACGGAGCCAAAAAATCGAGCGGAGCCGCGTGGCGTCATTTTATGTGTCCTAGTAACCACCGCAAAAGACGGAACCGGGATACGGCAATTATCTTGGAGAACCCTTCACGAACGAGGCTATCTCGTCCGGAGTTCTATGGCTTTTAGGGGAAATGAGTAGGAAACGGCCCGTTTCACCACATAGTTTGTCGGAACGAGGCCATATTTGGCACGTGCGTGGGCCTTAGGATGGGAAGCAAGGCCCCGTTCGCGGATTTCCAATCCGAACCACGGGCGAGGGTTTTTCCATTTTCGGGGTGCCGGAAGGGCTTTTTTTGTGAAGCAGCTACATGGTGCGCATTTCAGTATCGCGCGGGACCTCCGCGCGGCGGTAGGATACCTCCTACGCACCACCTATCACATGCCATATGCGCGCGGAAGCCATCTGGGAATCCCACCCGCTTCCTACGGTGCCTCGCCGAATCCGCCGGAAACCGTCCGGATTTGAACCGGGGCGACACTTTCCTTCGCTCAATAAATGGAGGGAAAAATGTTTTTAGGTCTAGGACGCATCATTTTATGTGCTAAATGTTTTCCGTTTCGCGCGTTGGCGGACGGGTGCACGCGCGCGCCCGGTACGGCCATACCGCATGTCCCGGCGGCCCCGTTTTGCGCAGCTTGGCAAAGCAAACGGAGCCAAAAATCGAGCGGAGCCGCGTGGCGTCATTTTATGTGTCCTAGTAACCACCGCAAAAGACGGAACTGGGATACGGCAATTATCTTGGAGAACCCTTCACGAACAGTGGCTATCTCGTCCGGAGTTCTATGGCTTTTAGGGGAAATGAGTAGGAAACGGCCCGTTTCACCACATAGTTTGTCGGAACGAGGCCATATTTGGCACGTGCGTGGGCCTTAGGATGGGAAGCAAGGCCCCGTTCGCGGATTTCCAATCCGAACCACGGGCGAGGGTTTTTCCATTTTCGGGTGCCGGAAGGGCTTTTTTTTGTGAAGCAGCCTACATGGTGCGCATTTCAGCATCGCGCGGGACCTCCGCGCGGCGGTAGGATACCTCCTACGCACCACCTATCACATGCCATATGCGCGCGGAAGCCATCCGGGAATCCCACCCGCTTCTCGCGGTGCTCCCGCCGAATCCGCCGGAAACCGTCCGGATTTGAACCGGGGCGACACTTTCCTTCGCTCAATAAATGGAGGGAAAAATGTTTTTAGGTCTAGGACGCGTCATTTTATGTGCTAAATGTTTTCCGTTTCGCGCGTTGGCGGACGGGTGCACGCGCGCGTCCGGTCACGGCCATACCGCATGTCCCGGCGGCCCCATTTTGCGCAGCTTGGCAAAGCAAACGGAGCCAAAAATCGAGCGGAGCCGCGTGGCGTCATTTTATGTGTCCTAGTAACCACCGCAAAAGACGGAACTGGGATACGGCAATTATCTTGGAAAACCCTTCACGAACAGTGGCTATCTCGTCCGGAGTTCTATGGCTTTTAGGGGAAATGAGTAGGAAACGGCCCGTTTCACCACATAGTTTGTCGGAACGAGGCCATATTTGGCACGTGCGTGGGCCTTAGGATGGGAAGCAAGGCCCCGGTCGCGGATTTCCAATCCGAACCACGGGCGAGGGTTTTTCCATTTTCGGGGTGCCGAAAGGGCTTTTTTTTGTGAAGCAGCTACATGGTGCGCATTTCAGTATCGCGCGGGACCTCCGCGCAGCGGTAGGATACCTCCTACGCACCACCTATCACATGCCATATGCGCGCGGAAGCCATCTGGGAATCCCACCCGCTCCCTGCGGTGCCCCGCCGAATCCGCCGGAAACCGTCCGGATTTGAACCGGGGCGACACTTTCCTTCGCTCAATAAATGGAGGGAAAAATGTTTTTAGGTCTAGGACGCGTCATTTTATGTGCTAAATGTTTTCCGTTTCGCGCGTTGGCGGACGGGTGCACGCGCGCGCCCGGTACGGCCATACCGCATGTCCCGGCGGCCCCGTTTTGCGCAGCTTGGCAAAGCAAACGGAGCCAAAAAATTGAGCGGAGCCGCGTGGCGTCATTTTATGTGTCCTAGTAACCACTGCAAAAGACGGAACTGGGATACGGCAATTATCTTGGAGAACCCTTCACGAACAGTGGCTATCTCGTCCGGAGTTCTATGGCTTTTAGGGGAAATGAGTAGGAAACGGCCCGTTTCACCACATAGTTTGTCGGAACGAGGCCATATTTGGCACGTGCGTGGGCCTTAGGATGGGAAGCAAGGCCCCGTTCGCGGATTTCCAATCCGAACCACGGCGAGGGTTTTTCCATTTTCGGGGTGCCTGAAGGGCTTTTTTTGTGAAGCAGCCTACATGGTGCGCATTTCAGTATCGCGCGGGACCTCCGCGCGCGGTAGGATACCTCCTACGCACCACCTATCACATGCCATATGCGCGCGGAAGCCATCCGGGAATCCCACCCGCTTCCTCGCGGTGCCCCGCCGAATCCGCCGGAAACCGTCCGGATTTGAACTGGGGCGACACTTTCCTTCGCTCAATAAATGGAGGGAAAAATGTTTTTAGGTCTAGGACGCGTCATTTTATGTGCTAAATGTTTTCCGTTTCGCGCGTTGGCGGACGGGTGCACGCGCGCGTCCGGTACGGCCATACCGCATGTCCCGGCGGCCCCGTTTTGCGCAGCTTGGCAAAGCAAACGGAGCCAAAAATCGAGCGGAGCCGCGTGGCGTCATTTTATGTGTCCTAGTAACCACCGCAAAAGACGGAACCGGGATACGGCAATTATCTTGGAAAACCCTTCACGAACAGGGCTATCTCGTCCGAGTTCTATGGCTTTTAGGGGAAATGAGTAGGAAACGGCCCGTTTCACCACATAGTTTGTCGGAACGAGGCCATATTTGGCACGTGCGTGGGCCTTAGGATGGGAAGCAAGGCCCCGGTCGCGGATTTCCAATCCGAACCACGGGCGATGGTTTTTCCATTTTCGGGGTGCCGAAAGGGCTTTTTTTTGTGAAGCAGCTACATGGTGCGCATTTCAGTATCATGCGGGACCTCCGCGCAGCGGTAGGATACCTCCTACGCACCACCTATCACATGCCATATGCGCGCGGAAGCCATCTGGGAATCCCACCCGCTTCTCGCGGTGCCCCGCCGAATCCGCTGGAAACTGACCGGATTTGAACTGGGGCGACACTTTCCTTCGCTCAATAAATGGAGGGAAAATGTTTTTAGGTCTAGGACGCGTCATTTTATGTGCTAAATGTTTTCCGTTTCGCGCGTTGGCGGACGGGTGCACGCGCGCGCCCGGTACGGCCATACCGCATGTCCCGGCGGCCCCGTTTTGCGCAGTTGGCAAAGCAAACGGAGCCAAAAATACATGTGCCGGCGGCCCCGGTCGCGGATTTTATGTGTCCTAGTTATTAGAAGTCGAAGTGGTAAAAAAGGTAATCTGGATAATATATACTAGTATATTATAGTTATTAGATGAAACAATGAAAGAAAAAAAATTTAAAAAAATACATGTGCCGAGGGGGGCCCTCGGCGTATCCAAACCCTAGCGGGAAGCCCAGGGTCCACCTCAACGGCTAAGCCGACGGTGGCCCTCGGCGTAGGTGAGTATCTGGCTAAGCCGAGGGTGGCCCTCGGCGTATATCGGGATCTGAGCTTTTCACCTGGTCGGCCACGCTCCCGCTCGCACTTTTCCCCATCGCGTTTTTCTCCCGCAAAATCACCTGAGCCGCCGCCGCCTGAGCCCCGCGCCGCCGCCCCCCTCTTCCACACCTGAGCCCCGCGCCGCCGCACCCTCCTCCTCACCTGATCTGCCGCCGCAGCCCCCTCCTCCTCCTCACCTGAGCCCCGCGCCGCCGCCCCCTCCTCCTCACCTGAGCCGCCGCCACACTCCTCGTCTCGACCCGAGCCCCGCGCCGCCGCCGCAGGTCACCTGAGCCACCGCCGCCCCCGCTCCTCCTTGCACCCGCCACCTCCGAGGCCGGCCCGCCACCTCCCCACCCGACCCCCTCCGCGCCCGACCCGCCACCTGCAAGCCGGCCCGACCCGCCTCCCCTCGCCCCGGCCATCCTCCTTGCCCCGGCCATCCTCCCGTCGCCGCCCTCCTCCTCCTCAGCACCCCTCCCAGTACCCGGGAGATGGTAAGAAACTTTAGCCTTTGTTTTGTTTTTGTATTCCTTCAATTGTTGTAAGAGAAATTGATGTAGAAACAAATAGAAATATAATTTATTTGAAATAGAAATAGAAATAGAAACCATATGTATGTATGTTCTCCAACAATAGATAGTGGGGATAGAAATAGAATAGTGTAAATAGTAGAAACAAATAGAATTAGAATTGATTTGAAATAGTAATAGAAATAGAATACTGGACATTTGGAAAGAAATAGAAATGTGTAGTTGAAATTGAAATGCTATGTTTAATAATGGAAATAGAAATGCAAATGTGAATTTCTTCTAATAATATGGATTTGTAATAGGCCCTGCCGTGACCGCCTCGTCGTGAGCACCCCGGCGTGACGATCCCGGATCTTGACGCGCTTCTCGACGGTCACCGACATCGACACTCGCTTGTTCGACTACTTCCTCTACAGCCGAGGGTGAGCAAAATTTCCAACTTTTCTCCGCATTTTATTTATGTCACTAGATTCATTTTCCAAGTCAAGTTGCGTAACCTAGGTGTCACTTCCCGTCCTCAAGCGTTACGCGGATAAATATGCATTAGTGGTCGGCATATTTTCAACCGTAACGCTTGCGGCATTTACGGGACAAGCCGGCGGATCCGTAGTTGGGTACGTTCTCCATGCTCGCTCCGGTCCGAGTCAGGATTTCGCAGCGCCTCACCGTTGTTCTCCGGATGCACATCCTCTTGTCTTTTTGGCGAGACGTGTATCGGGAGAGCAGCGGGGAGGTGCTGCCGAAACTTTGACTCGGACCGGGGTAGAGCATGGAGAACGTACTCAATCTACGGATCCGGCGGCTGCTAGGAGCCCACCTAGTAGAGATGTAGGTTGATGCATTCGTTTTGCCTCGTTAAAAAAATTAAAATATGATGCATTTTCCTATTTGATATAAATGCTATGATTGTCGTTTGGCTTCCAATAGAGCGAGAGGATGGCTGATAATGGATGGATGTACACCGGCCGTGTTAGTGCGACTAATAAAACAGATGAGTGGATAAGGAAGACTTGGCATTTAGTGAAGGAGTTGGCGCGTGGTACAAAACAGAAGGTTCAGCCACTTTGCCCGTGCAATCGTTGCTTGAAGCATCACCGTCGTGGAAAGGATGACATGTTTAAACACCTTCCGCAATATGGGTATATGCCTCGTTACGTCACGCAGATCGACTTTGATGAGCACGAACGTGACAGAGGTGAGGTGATGCGGCAGCGGCTCAATGGCAATGAGTACGATGGGGTTAGAGACTTTCTAGATGATCTTGTCGATGCCCACATGCCGAGTCGCCACCTTCACGGGAGGAACCGCCGAACCGGAGGAACCTCCGGAACCGGAGGAACCGGAGCCAGCCGCGAAGGCCTTCTATGATATGATAGCCGCTGCTAAGACGCCTCCGTACGATGGCGCCGAGATTTCTCAGCTCGATGCCATCTCCCAATGTCTAGCCGACAAGACCCGGTACAACACCACCCGTGACGGCTTCGAAGCAAGTCTGAAAGCAACTCGGTAACATGTTGCCCAAAGGGCATTGTCCGCCTAAAAGCCCGCACGAGACGAGGCAACTCATGTCGGCGCTCAACATGGATTATCAAAGGATAGACTGTTGTGAAAAAGGCTGTGTTCTCTTCCGGAAACAGTTTGCGGAGGACAAGTACTCGTCCCATTTGTAAGGCCTCTAGGTATGAAGAGGTAACGGGAAAGGATGGTCAGGTGAGGCGATCAAAGATCGCAAAGTCGATTCTTCGGTATCTCCCATTCATAAAAAGAATCCAGCGGCTTTACTTGACTGAGGAGACCGCCAAACAGATGACGTGGCACAAGATGGGGACTCGAATAAAGGACAATCAGGGGCGGGCGAAGATGGGACATCCATCTGATGGCAATGCATGGAAGAACTTTGATAGAAAATACCCCCAAAGGGCAGCAGATGCTCGGAATGTCAGAATTGCGATAGCTACAGATGGCTTCAATCCATATGGTATGTCGACTGCCACTTACAGTTGTTGGCCCGTGTTTGTAATTCCGCTCAATCTCCCTCCCGGAGTCCTAATGACGAGGAAGACCATGTTTCTGTCGCTGATCATTCCAGGGCCCCATTACCCGGGGAAGAACTTGAGTGTCTACATGCAGCCGATTGTGGATGATTTGAACCACTCTTGGCACCACGGGACGTTGACGTACGACCGAGCATCGAAGACAAACTTCTGCATGAAAGTTTGGTTGCAAGTATACCATGCATGACATGCCCGGGTACGCCCTAACATGCGGATGGTGTACGACTGGTAAATGGCCATGCCCGAGTGTGCGAGCATCGACTTGAGTTCCTTTGGCTAAATAAGGGTCGCAAGTATGTTGCGTTTGACACGAATCGGCAGTACCTCAAACGGAGGCATCCGTTCAGAGAAGACCAAAAGAACTTCAAGAAAGGCAAAGTTGTGCATGAAGTAACAGAGGTGCCAAAGTTCGATGGTATAGCTGTTGATGCCGAGCTACGTGCTCTCGTGCCGCCGGCATCGGAATCTGGCCATCAATTTGAGGGATATGGTGTAACGCACAACTCGGACTCACGAGGCAGCCTTAACGAAGCTCGAGTATTACAAGGACCTCGAACTTCCCCATAACATCGATGTGATGCACACCGTAAAGAATGTCGCGGAGTCCTTATTTCACACGTGCCTAAACATTCCCGGGAAGTCAAAGGATAATGTCAAGGCTAGAGTCGATGTTGAGAAGCTCTGTGATAGGAAGAAATTACACATGCAACATCCTACTGGCCGTCGAAAGAATTGGTTCAAGCCGCACGCCGACTTCTGCCTTGATTCCATCCAAAAGAAGGAGGCATTCAAGTGGCTAAAATACGTTGTGATGTTCCCTGATGGTTATTGTTCGAATATGAGCAAGGGAGTCAATCTTTCGACGGGAAAAGTCACCGGGCTCAAGAGTCACGACTATCATATATGGATTGAGCGGCCGATGCCGGTGATGCTTCGAGGGTATCTCCCCGAGAAAATATGGCGAGTGCTCGCGGAGTTGAGCCATTTCTTCCGCACGCTCTGTGCTAAGCAGATATGTCCTAAGGTTATTGAGAAGCCGCAAGTTCAAGTGCCGGAGTTGCTATGCACTTTGGAGATGATCTTTCCGCCGAGCTTCTTTACTCCGATGGCACATCTCATTGTGCACCTCGCAAACGAGGCACTCTTGGGTGGCCCGAGTGCAGTTTCGGTGGCAGTTTTGTATTGAGAGAGAGTTCAAGTATATTCGGAAGATAACCGGAAACAAAGCCAAGATTGAAGCATGCATAGCTGAGGCAACGTGCCTTCGGGAGATGGCGGATGCCGCAACAACGTACTATCCCGATGAAGTTCCCACTCGCATAACCCGGTCTCTCGTTACAATGTCGACGTGCCCATGAATGACCCCAAGCTTCAACTATTCCAATGTCCCGGTGGCAAGGCTGGTAAAGGACAAAAATATAGATTGGAGAGGGAAGAGAAGGATTGCATAATGCTCTATGTGCTTATGAACATGAAGGAAGTGGTGGGGGGGACGACGACGATGGCGGTCACGATTTCATTAGGTAACATGGTGTAATGCTTATTGTATCTAGTTTCGATCACCTACACTCAACTCGGTCTAATGCTTATTGTATCCTTTCAGCGAATTCACGGATGAACAGTGGTGGCTTCCGCGCGATCCCACGGGCGCGGAGTTGGAGACTCTATCGAAAGAGGATGCTCCCGAAGTAAAAATAAACTTTGTGTCTTGGTTCATGAAAAAAGTAATGTCTAAGCTGTCCCTCTTACCTACCAATATGTGACTTGTCCCCGTTATTCCACGTAACTAATGCACACAACAAATTTGAACCGTGATTGTAGGGAGCCGATGCAAACGTTGAGATGACGAGATGAGTTGAGATGTGTTTCCCAAGGTTGTAACCGTGACGTCATGAAGTATGAGAAGTATGACGTGAATGGGTTTCGATTCCATACGGAGACACACCGTAAGGGCCGGCGAATCCAAAAACGATAAATACCGGTGTCTTCACTAAAGGATCCGATACCTTTGATTACTACGGGAGGTTAGAGAATGTATACGAGCTGACCTTCAATCGTACAAACAAACAACTCAATCTCGTTGTGTTCAAGTGTCATTGGTTCGACCCAAGAGGTGGACAGAGAATTACCAAGTCCATTGGGTTAGTTGAAGTTAAGCCTTCCACCACCTATACCGGAGCCGATGTCTATATTGTTGCTCACCAAGCCAAGCAAGTTTATTATTTGCCGTACCCATGCCGTAAAGCGGCCCTCAACGGCTGGGAAGTCGTGTTCCAGGTATCGCCACATGGTAACCTACCGATTCCCTCCGAGGACGATTACAACAACATTGACCCTGTAACATACGAGGGAATTTTCTATCAAGAGGAAGAGGACTTCGGGCACTTTGAGTTAGAATGTGTTCTTGAAGAGGACCTCGGGAACGATGCAGAAACTCGTGGTGAGTCAGTGGTGGATCTAAAGGACATAGATATGCTCGAGAAGTTACAAGTGGAAGATGATAGCGATGATGAGCCTCCACCCGTCTATCAAAATCCAACTTACTACTCAAAAGATAGTGATAGTGATAGTGGCAAGGAGAAACAAAATGAGATTGACGATGAGATTGATGACGGCTGGTGAGGGTCTTTTATGTGTTTATATTTCAACATGCTTCTTATTTGTTTAGTATCTTTATGCTTAGTATTTATATTTTTTTGAACATGCTTCTTTATTGTTTAGTATCTTTATGCTTATTATTTATATATTTTTGAACATGCTTCTTAATTGTTTAGTGTCTTTATGCTTACTATTTATATATTTTTCAACATGCTTCTTAATTGTTTTCTCTTTCTCAATGCAGGTGATTGAACAATATGAGCGGCGGCAAGGAGGACTCGTCGAGCTTGCTTAAGAAGATGCAACAACGCAAGAACAATGTTAGAAGGAGTGAGAGGGAACCGCGTCGCAATCCGCGTTACGAGGACGGCGCGGTAGGAGGAGGAGGACGAGGACGAGGACGAGGACGGGGACGAGGTGGTGGAGCCGGAGGTGGCTTGGGAGGAGGTGGAGGTGGAGGTGGAGGTGGAGGTGGAGGTGGAGGTGGCTGGGGAGGACCGGACTTTGAGCCACCACCCTCGGCTTCGAGCGACGTTGCTTCCGGGTTCTTTTTGGAGGGGACGTCTAGAGAGGAGGCGGAGACGGAGTCTAGAGCCGAGGAGGACTCTAGCCGCGGGTTTGAGACTCCGGAGGAGGATGGGCGGCCGAAGGCACTGAAGATTCGTGGGGAAGCGAGAGTCCCCGACGAGAGGAAGGAGCCTAAGACCCATGAGGCGAAGACCCTTATAATTCCTGCTGGCCCTGAGTAAGTGTACTAATTTGGCAATTTCGATTTTCATGTACTAATGTTTGATTTTCATGTGCTAATGTTTGATTTTCATGTGCAGCAATTGAATATTTCCTCCGGGGGTCAAGGGGCGCCTGCCTAGCAGCATGATTGGAGCTTTGCTTAGGAAGTTCTGGCCGGGCAAGTACTATCCCCTCGGCACTCGTCCCAGCCTGGCGAGAAGAAGCTAGCCACTACTTGGACGGACTACGAGAGTGCCCCCGGCGTAGGCTTCCCGACGGCTGCCGAGGCCGTGATGAGAAAGTTTTGGGTAAGACATATTTTCTCGAGCTTCGTTCATATTTGATGACCCCAATTTTCTAACTCATGAATCTCACAATTGTTTTTTGCATGATTGAAGTGTTTTTATCGTGTGGCGCCCGAGGTTGAGGAGGCGGCCGCGAACAGGACTTTGCGGGCGACTTGTGAGAGGTTGACACCGCAGGTGTGGTACAACCAAAGGATCACGTCCGCGGGTCACTTCTGGGCGAGAGAGGCGAGAGGGTCCATAAGCCGGACATTGTCGGTAAGAATGCTAAGGCCGAGTACGAGATGACGGTGGAGGACTACATGTCGGTGAGTAAAATGTCAATGAGATTCTACATTGCTACTAAGTTGCGATTCCATTAGATTGAGTTGAGTATTGCATTTTCAGGTTATCCCCGATTGGGCCGAGCCGCATGCCGAGGCATGGGAGGAGATGGTTAGGACGAGGTGGCTCAAGATGGACGAGGACTTTGCAGCCGTGGCGAGGCGGAACACGGAGAAACGAGGCGACGGTGGCACACACTGTGGGGGAAACCTCGGCCTACGAGCGCTACAAGGGGAAGACGGTATGTATACATTTTATTTTCCTTCAGGTTCAAAGTTGGTACTCACAACATTTCCTTTCGCGATGCGAGAGGGCCGCGTTAGGACCCGAGGAGGAGATGTCCGACCTCGAGATATACAACAAGATGCGGCTTAAGAAGCCCGATCTCTCGCAGCCTCAGCCCTCGCTCCCTGAGTACTTCGGCACCTACGCCGAGGACGTCGAGAACTACTGCGAGATGGTGAGGCATCGTCACCCGGAGGTGGATGACCCCATGAGCGCGGAGGTTGACGAGGAGTCGTTGGTCCTCGTCGTCCGGAGGGTTGCCGCATGGCCGTCTCGCCATGCTGAACAAGGCCGTCAAGCATACCCTCACCACGACCTTCACGCGTCTCAAGGCGGGACTCACCAAGGACAGCCCCCCTCTCCCGCCTCGTCGCCGGGCTCGGCAACAACCCGCATACGACGTAAGTTTCCCTCATTTCCATCCTCTTTCCGACTTTCGTTCATACATTGCTAAGTGCTAACGAGACATGAATTTGTGAAATTGTAGCTCGACTTCGAGGCGGCCTACGTGGCCGCTCATCAAGAATATCGGGTGGCCTTCAACCAGCACCAGCAGCAGTTCATGGAGTACATGGCATATATACATGTAAGTTCCAACCTTTGTTTTCGCAAATGATGACAAGTCCCACTTTCCCCTAGTTTGATGCTTCATTTCTCGCAAAGACCGACATGTAAACTATCTTGCAGGCGTCGTTTGTGGCCAATCAAACTCGGACGAGACAGCGGATTTAGGGCCGATGCCTCCCTTTCCGGGGCCGGCGCCAAACATGCCATCGAAGGAAAATTTCGCTGCGGAGTACTATGGGAGAACAACGGTAAGTTCTTCGCCAAACCGAATACTACGGCTTTCCTTTGCCTCGCAAATTGCTAACATCTCGGGAACATGTGTGTAGGGAACGGGATGTTCCGGAAACCAGGGTGGTGGGAGGGACATGACACCGGTTCATCATGGTGGTCCTTCTCCCGGTGCTACACCCGGTACTTCTCCCGGTACTTCTCCCGGTACTTCTCCCGGTCCTTCTCCCGGTGGTTCTTCCGCAGCTTCTACCGGAAGGAATCGGCCGGTGTTTAGCGGCGACGAGCTCCTCTAGTAGTCCCATGTATCTTATGCACACTATGGCACCATGTATGCACACTATGGCACCATGTATGCACATTATGGCACTATGTATCCACTATGACACTATGTATGCACTTCATGTTATGTGTATTTGCACTTCATGCGAAGTTCCTGTGAATTTTATGTGAATTTTATGTGCTTTTATTATCTGCCAAATCTGGAAAACAGCAAAAAAACCAAAAAAAAATGACCAAATGGTCCAAGCTACGCCGACGGCTTCCCCCTCGGGGTAGCGTCGACATGGACCAAATGGTCCAAGCTACGCCGACGGCTTCCCCCTCGGGGTAGCTTGCGCCAGGCGAGCCAGGAGATGCCGCGTGGCATGATGTGCCGACGGGGCGGCGCTCGGCGTAGACGCGCGCCAGGCGAGCCAGGAGACGCCGCGTGGCGCGCTATGCCGACGGGGCGGCGCTCGGCGTAGACGCGCGCCAGGCGAGCCAGGAGACGCCGCGTGGCGCGCTATGCCGACGGGGCGGCGCTCGACGTAGAGGCGGCGTAGATGCCACCAGGGAGCCACGGGCACGCCACGTGGGGCTCTATGCCGACGGTGTGCCCCTCGGCGTAGCACAAACGGCCGTTAGACGGACGGCTCCGGTCACTGTGCTACGCCGAGCGCCGCTACGCCGACGGGTGGCGCCAGCCGTCGGCCCTCTGCGGCTACGCCGACGGCGACGTGTACGCCGAGGGTCACCCGTGCTCTGCCGAGGCCGACCTTCCCCGAGGAGATACGCCGAGGGGCACCGTCGGCGTACCGTGTGCCGAGGGCAACGCTGTGCTACGCCGAGGGCCGGCGGCCGTCGGCATATCCCCTGATTCCTGTAGTGACGTTTAGGCCGGATCGTGTTTGTTAGTCGTGTGATGGCATGGCTGTATCGGATCGAACCATCGCATCTCTCCCTCCTTTCTGTTTCGCGATCGATGAATAAAAGGAAGGAAAGACCGTAGAAAAGCTGCAACATTTACGCAGCGCAAAACACTAACTCCCTTCTCTCTGTATTATATCGAACACCTGCGATCGAGGTAGATCAAGGGAACAATTGGTATCAAAGCCTGCAATGTCGAAGACGACATCGGAGAAGGACGCGATCTCGCGAGCTGAGGGGAGTGGGACAAAGGCTCCTACCTCCAACACGCCCTTTGAGTCTTGTCCCTCCTCCCACCTAGGCGTTGTGGACGGAACCCGCCGTGCCGCGGAGGCGGCGAGATGGTGGCGCTCGAGCGCGTCGTTCGGGGGAACGTCAGCTCCACCAACTACCCGAAGTTGACAAGGACAAACTACACGGAATGGGCGATCGTCATGCGGGTGCATCTCTAGGCGCAACACCTGTGGGGCGTCATTGAGTACGGCGCCGACGACAGCCACGACGATCGTTCTGCCCTGGCAGCAGTGGTTCACGTACTCACGGCGTGTAATTGCAGAGGCTAGTGTAATTGATATTACCTTGGTATTAATATATACCCACTATCTAAAAAGGTTGTTTTATGTGTTGATACGGAAACCACAAGTGTAGCTCGAGCTACACTTAGCTCAGTTTTTGGAAAAAAATGAAAAAAAACATTTTAAAGCTTCAAAAAAAATTGAAATTAAATGTACATGTAGATAATACTGTGATCTACAAACGTGAATTTTTTTGACAGGAAATACCTTGTATTCGGAGCTGTGTAAAAATGACAAATTCTGATATCAATATTAGTGAACAGTCTCAGATTTCAAAATCTCAAAATTTGTCTGATTTTATCATTTTTGTGCAGTCCAGAATATGTGGTATCTGGAGTTCAAATTTTACACATTGGTAGATCCCATCATTGTCTACATCTAGATTTTTTGTTAGATTTATTTGAAACTTTAAAATCCTATTTTCAAATTTTGTAAAAAAAGGAGCTACATGTAGCTCGGCCTACAAAAATTCACTCTCGTGGTGATGTCACTGTCTAGCTCTAGAAAAATTATTGCAATACAACAAAAAGTGAAAAAATATTACCCGGTAACTATACACTATTTATTGTGGGAAATGTTCACTACTAACATGGCAAATGTGCCAATAAGGAAAACGTCAAAACATGACAACATGTCCACCTTGTTTTGAAACCCTCATCGAAAAGTAGTCAACCGTCAAAATGGTGGCTAATGGTTTTATGAGATAAATCCTTTTAAAATTTTAATTTAGCAATTAATATAATAATATCAGCATGTGATGGCAGATTTGGGCTTATACGTGCTCTCTCTATGAATCAGTTCACCGACTTGTACCGTAACTAGCATATATGTGCTACTTAGATTTATTTCGTTCGTACTTGTTTGCGAAAGCTTATTCCATGTTAAAGTTGTGTCCCGTGTATGAACGGATGGCGGGTGAACCGAATGCACATGCACCTCTAGCCCATCTCCAGTAAAGTGCAGCTACACTCTCGGATCACTGGCTATAAAAGAGGATGCACACTGGATATATGTGTTTTCATAGTGACAACCAAGTTAAACGGTGCCTGACTCAATAGACTACCGGGAAACTTTCCGTGAAGAACCAAAGTTGTTCGTCAATCGTTACTCAAACACCTTACTGCTGATGATCGTGTTATTGTCTTGGATGACTGAATGCTAAAATGGGACATGTGTTGCTGGAGTACTTGCTCGTTGGGAGTGAGGGGCCTCAGGACCTTTGAAGTTTCCTAGATTCCATAGTTAGGATGGGTGCTCAGAAAATTGCTTCTCTAAGCTGCACGTCATACAATATGGCATAAAGTTTGTAGCTCCAACAGAACACGCCCAATTCCCATGACGGCTCCAGACAGCTCCTGTCACCTGCAATGTAGATGACAACGACATATAGCATTAGTGGATGCATTACGTAGAGGGTAAGAAATACATCTATCTACGGGGCCGATTGGTGTTTCTGAATTCTGTGCTTAGCAGCCTTTTATGTTTATGCTATCATTTCTGTGACACCAACTAAGGCCTTGTTTTGTCTACCTGTTACGAATAATCCAGAAGGGCATTGGGTTTACCTGATAATTTTATTAGATACTTCGTTGGTCAGGTCTTGAACTAGAGACATCTTCGCTCCGATACTAAATACCCCACTGCTCCCATAACATTGGAATCTTATTTGCTTAACAGTGGATTGATGAGGATTTCACAATTAAGCATGAAAATGGTTTAGAGTATCATGCAAGAAATGCATGTTCACACGATCTCTTTTATCAATAATACACATATGAAACATGTCTAATATACACCTGGCATGCATAGGATGACACCAGCTTAAATGTTTTCTTAAAAAAGAGTAATGATACTCATAAAGTAGTTACTGATTGTTTAAGAGATTCATTACTAGAAGAACCCAGTTTATACAATTAACTGAAACAGAAGTATATACTGAAAGAACTTTTGGAATTGAACGGGTGCTTGGTTTTTGTGAGCATAGAACCTTGTTCACCTTGTACAAAATATGCGGTGTTATGGGGGGAATACATGAAGTTGTACATTGCAAGGTAGGCATTCCTCATTGAAGCATCCTTGAATGATAAAATTCTTGATCTTCCTGGTTGTGTTTAGCAATGACGGCTTCCTAATCGTTTCTTTGTTGAAAGCATTGTTCCGGGGTTGAACATTTTCCACCGTTCATACAAAGGCTTTTCACTACTCAAACTGCAAACAAAATCATCCTAACTCCTATAGTCCATACTGATGGGCAAGATACCCTCTGTTGGAAGCTAACTCCTACAGGTGTATGCTCGGCGAAAAGTGCCTACAAACATTGCAGGACAAACTTGGTGCTACCGGCCAACCAAACGCCAAAGGAGGTCCCGACACAGATCAAAAACCTTCTTCTGCAGGTGTGGAAACACAAGACAATGGTGCCAAGAGTCTAAACTTTCGCTTGGAGATTATTACGAAGAGCGCTCCCCACTGGGAAAAGGGCGGGCAGATATTCCATTCACATCAAAGAAGAGTGCTCCAGATGTGGAGCAACGGAAGATGATATGCATCTCTTGTTCCTTTGCCCCTTCTCAAAAGCTGCATGGTTTAGCCACCCTTGGTACATCAGGTCTGAAGCTCTTGCTACTACCCACCAATCCATTCGAGAGATAATTCATGCTATTTTCTCCTCTGGTCACCCGATGGCTTCTATAGAAAATATCTATACTTTTTTGTGGTGCCTTTGGAAAGCCAGAAACGATACACTATTCTGCAGGAAAGATAATAAACCTTTGCAGGTGTACGCGGCTGCGCAAGCTATTTTACATGGGGCCAAACTTGATGAGAAGGTTCGGGTCAGCCTAACCGAATCCTTGCTGGAAGTGCAGGACAACCAACAAATACAAGATGTTCCAGGAGCGACCATTGCCAACCCACTGAGCAAACCAGGAGCAAAAAATTTCTGTGATGCTTCTTGGAAGCAATCTCAAGAACAGAGCAACCTACCTTCCCAGGCTGGACTGGGTATCTTCATTCAGTTAGAAGGTGCTGAGGCCTGTGCACAGCTCTTTATCTCTGCTACATCACCTCCGGTTTCCTCGGCTCTTCAGGCAGAAACCTATGGCCTGATGCTAGCAACTGCACTAGTACAACAACTACAACTCCAGCAGGTTACCTACTTCACCGATTGTGCAATTCTTGCGCAATGTGGAGCAGGTCGAAATATCATCGACAACCCAGGCCACTGGGAGATCAGACCTCAGCTAGCTGAGATTTTAGCCAGTCCTTCCTTTGATCACCAGAAGATCTTCCACATTTCCAGGAGCATGAATTTTAAAGCCCATTTTCAATCAAGACTAGCTCATAGGCTACAGAATAAACCGTTTTCTTTTAGGTGTGTGTCTACTGCTCGAGGAAATGAGGATTGTGCTTTTAGGAATGTACTTTCAAGCTTCTGCATTGCTTCGTGCACGCTTGTCTATGTAAAGTGTTGTTGAGCACGAATGAAAATCTTACTGTTCAAAAAAAAAACATTTTCCACCGTAGAAACCCAAGGTCTGACCATGTTGGCCAGACTGGAAGACGGACAATGTTTCTGCATTGTTTACTTTCTGGATGCGTCCTTCTGGTGAATATTTTTTCGAGTTTAGGTTCCGTCACCACTGGTGGTGCTCTTGTCGTTGTGAATCTCTGATTGATTCAACGGAGACTTGGTTTTTTCTCTTCTTCTTTTGTTTTTTTGGAAATACATCACGTAGACTTGCTCTAGACATTATGTTGTTGCAGAGGCAATATGTAATTGGTATCATCTTGGTATTAATATGTTTCCTTTATCGAAAAAGGTAGTTTATGGGTTGATCATGATGTCACTCTCTTGCTCTAAAAAAACTATTGCAATATAAAAAAAGGCGTAAAAATAGATTACCCGGTAGCTATACACTATTTAATGTGGGAATTGTTCACTGTTAACAAGGAAAACGTGCCAATAAGGAAAACTTCAAAACATGAGAATATGTCATCTTATTTTGAAACCCCCCATCGAACTAGCATAGATGTGCTACTTATATATATTTCGTTCATATTTTTCTGGCAAAGCACATTCCATGTTAAAGTTCTACCCCATGTAGTATATAAAAGAATGGTGGGTGAACTTAATGCACATGACTTGCCCATCTCCAGTAAAGTGCAGCTACAGGATCATTGGCTATAAAAGAGGATGCACACGGGATGTATGTGTTTTCATATTGACAAACAAGTAAATGGTGCCTGACTCGGTAGCCTACCGGAAAACTTTTCGCGAAGAACCAAAATTGTTTGTGAATAGTTGCTTGAACACTACTGATGATTTTGTTGGTGTCTTGAATGATTGAATTCTAAAATGGGACCTGTACTGCCGGAGTACTTGCTCATTGGGGGTGAGGGGCGTCAGGATTTTTAAAGTTACCTAGCTTCATTAGCAAGGATGGGTGCTCAGAAAGTTGCTTCTGTAAGCTACACTGGACAGCGTGCTGGCGTTGGGCGCCATGCCGAACTGTTCCGGAGACGAAAGGGACAGGCGTGCCACTTGCAAGGGTCAACCGTCGACGTCTGCCGGTTGGAGATCATGTGGGCTATAGCTGTGACGAGGGGATAATTAGCGTGGTGCTCGATTGATTGTGTTAGATGTGGTGTCATCGGTCATCCTCCTTCATTTCCGAGCTGGATTGCGGATCATGCTCTGGCCTCTAGGCAAGTCTGCAAGCTGGTCGAGTTGCGGGACAACGCCTTGCACTAGGCCTGCTTAAATTTGCTTTAATCTTAACTTCATTTGCTCCAATTTTTGGTTTTGCGAGACTGTTTGTGGGTGCCGCTTGCCACCCTACCTCTAGGGCATGGAGCTATTTTTATAACCAGAGTAGAAATCATTGTATCATAAACTAATCTATAAGTTCAATAGTTTGAACTAAATCACGTATGATGGAAGATGAAGATACCCAAAAACAAAGGCTTTTTCATGGTATCTTCGTTGAGATATGATTCTTACAAAAGATAACCTTGTAAAAAATAATTGGTAGGGTTGTGCGAAATGTGCGTTCTGTCATGAAGAAGAGACAATAAAACACATGTTCTTCAATTGTCGAGTTACTAGATCTATATGGTCAATCATTTAGATAGGTTCCACCTTGTACCCACCCCGTAGTATTGCAAACATTTTTGCAATGCCTAAATGGGGTGGATTCTAGGTACAAAACGGTTATCGGAGTGGGAGCGATTGCGGTTGCATGGTCGCTTTGGCTATGTAAAAATGAAAAGGTTTTTAATGAAAAATATTCGTCTATCATGCAGGTCATTTACCGGTTACCGTGACCTCTTTACGAAGGTGTCTACACGGTTGGAAAATACGACCAAGGAGTTCATTTCCCAACATAGGTGGCTTCATAGTCGTAGGATTAAAGGCAATGGAGTTTCAGACTAGTTGGCTTTTTTTTTTCCTTTCGTTTCCATCTTCTTTATTCTTGATATTGGATTCTTGAACGGTTGTATGTATCCTAGTTACGCAGAGGCTAAGTGTAATGCTTAAAACTTTTTAACTAATAAAGCGCACACCCTTTATCGAAAATATGCTGGAGACTGAGGTAAAACAAACGGTACTCACAATGTCACAACTCGGAACAAAATCGAGGTGCAATCACGCATTGATGGTGCAACCGGCAATGCAAGGGTAAAGTACTTGTAGATCTCAGGTGATCTAGACTTAACTAAATCTCAGTCTCGTGATGCTATTAAATTTTAGTTACAACTTAGTTATGAATCATATGCAACTCATAGTGCAACATTAATATTGAAGCAAATTCAACGGTGTGGATATTTTTTCTCGGTTGCAACCCACTTACAACTAGGAAAATCTCAGTTGCAACCCACTTACAATTATCATACCAGTACAAATCACGAGTCAAATCTAATATCTAAAGAGTCGACTGAGACATAGTTAAAAATCAAGCTCATGATTTCTAGCAAACCCCCCAAAGATAGAAATAGTTCCAGCAAAAGGTAGATAAAGTAAATGGGGGAAATAAATATGTGATCCTAAAGCCCGTAGAACCCGACAACACCTGTTTTAGTCCCAATGCTTAGGCCTTTCACAATGGGAAGGTTTTTAGCACGTTTTCATAGAATCAATTAAAACTTAAGAGGCAACTACTCCAATGCATTGTCTCTTAGTGTTGTATCAAAATTTAATGATTTTGCTCTCATACATATGTGTGATTGGGTTACTAATGCCTTTTACCTATGGCTGCGTGAAAGTGTTGTATCTTAGCTAAGATATAACACCACTCTCTTTTCTTATTTAATATGGTTCCCCATAAACAAACTATCTAGGATATCACGCTAAGAATTTCCCATTGTGAACGGCCTTATACTTAGGCTCCTATAGACGTGATTTTGAATTGTAACAAGTATATATACACATAGCATTTGTGTTCTCTGCCAATTGGCGCATGAGTCATATCATGCGAGAATAAACTTGAAACCATGCCACTAAGGTACACATGGTATGCAGAGGAACTTGGACCTCTCCTTCTCCCGTCTACAGTAGAAGGCGATTTTTCTGAACCCCACCCACTTCTCCCACCTCGCCTCCTCCGATCCGGCTGATTTCTCGACCTCCGCCGGCCGCTCCGGCGGCGGGAGGTTGGGGAATCACCGAATCAAGGTGTGTACATAGCATAGGCAGCTGGCGACACAGAGGAGGTGGTGGCGTGGCCGGAGCGGCTTGTGGCGGCGGGGGTCCTCTCCTCCGTTGGTGAAGCTCCATGGAGCTACGCCGCTGATCCGTGGCCATGGTCGTGCCCGCGGCTTCTTGAAGCTGTGTGGTGTGCTAATAAATCCCTCCGGTGGTTGAAGGTGCTGAGGTGGTGGAACAGGGCGCTGGCTTCGACCTGGCGCAGGATGGAGGTCCTCCGGGACTGAGCTTCGTCGACTTCCCGGCCGCAGGGGAGCTCCTCCCGATCCAAGCTTCAAGAGGAGGAGTGGCGGCAGCGCGCGCTGGCGATACGTCTTTGTTGTCGTCCTTGACAGCGGTGTCCATAGGGACTTCTTTGTAATTTTTTATTTGTTGTGGACTTTTCTGTATGAACCTTGTTCTAAATATCAGCTCCTTTTCGCAAAAAAAGGTACACATGGTATGCATTTTTTCGAAACACGAATATACAGGCTCAGACTCTCTCATATACAGTACAGGCATACACTCACACCTCTCCAAGAGATTGAGTCCAAAAAATTGATTCGACGGGCCTTTAGATTATCGAAGTCACCATAAGCATCTCATTATCGACGAGAACGTCGCCTCCAATAAAAAAAAATTATTGTGCAAACCGAGGGTTTAAATCCTGTTGGGCTAGGGGTGGAGCCACCCTCCTAACCATCCGACCAATTAGTTCCCAGCATATTTTAGGATAAATGCAGGCACGCTGCCGTTTCATTGAAAGGAAGCAAGTAATTTCCAAGGTAACTCAGGGGAGGTTAGGCCATCTCCAATGGTCACCCACATTCGGACGTTACCTGTCTGCCGCGGTCCGCCGCGGCCGAAAACGAGGCCCAACGCCCCCCACATATGGACCGCACCCGGCGGATGCTTCAGTTTTGGAGCAATACAGGGCCAAATTTGGATCAGGTTTGCGACAGCGCGGACAGGCTGCGAGTCCGCGGTGTGGGGCTATTTGTCCGCCCTAGGCCCTCCGGCCAGATAGACTTGCTCTAGACATTATGTTATTGTAGAGGCAATATGTAATAGGTACATATTGGTATTAATATGTTCCCTCTATGGACAAAAGGTAGTTTATGGGTTGATCATGATGTCACTCTCTAGCTCAACAAAAACTATTGCAATGTAAAAAAAAGACGTTAAAATATATTACCCGGTAGCTATATACTATTTATTGTGGGAATTGTTCACTGTTAACATGGCGAAATGTGCCAATAAGGAAAACGTCAAAACACGAGAACATGTTATCTTATTTTGTAACCCCCCATCGAAATGAACTCAACAGTCAAAATGGTGGCTAATCGGTTTATGAAATAAATCCTTTTAAAAAATTAAATTTAGCAATTAATACAATAATATCAGCATGTGCTGGTAGATTCAGGCTTATATGTGCTCTCTCTATGAACAAATTCACCGGCTTGTACTAACGTGGGAGTAACTAGCATATATGTGCTACTTAGATTTATTTCGTTCATAATTGGGCAAAGCACATTTAATGTTAAAGTTTCTGCCCCGTCTATATAAAAGAATGGTGGGTGAACTGAATGCACACACTCCTGCCCATCTTCAGTGAAGTGCAGCTACAGTCTCTGATCACTGTCTATAAAAGAGCATGCACACTAGATGTATGTGTTTAAATATTGACAAGCAAGTAAACAGTGCCTGACTCAATAGCCTACCGCCAAACTTTTTGGAAGAACCAAAATTGTTTGGAAATAGTTGCTCAAACACACTATGATCTTGTTAGTGTCTTAGATGATTGAATGATAAAAGGGGACCTATGTTGCTGGAGTACTTGCTCGTTGGGGGTGAGGGGCATCAGGACCTTTGAAGTTACGCTTGCTTCAATAGCGAGGATGGGTGCTCATAGAATTGCTTCTGTAAGTGCACGTCATAGAGTATGGCATGAAATTTGTAGCTCCAGCACTCAATTTCCTTTATTGTTGTTGTCACGTGCAGCATCGATTAAACCGAGATGTAGCATTACGTATGCACTAGGTGTTAGCTTTATAATCCCGTGCATGCTAGGTTTTATTTCCGGTTGTTTTTCCTTAACTGAATTGGCATGTCTGTTCGTGACATGCAGTAGCTGGTAGGACATGCTCATTCGAGTACTGGTCGTACGCTTAGTGGACGTTGAGGTCGGATCGTGTTTGTTAGTCGTGCGATGGCCTAGCCGTATTGGATCGAACCCCGCATCTCTCGCTCCTTTTTGTTTTCCCGATCGATGAATAAAAGGAAGGAAAGGCCGCAGAAAACTGCAACGTTTACGCAGCGCAAAACCCTGACTCCCTTCTCTCAGTTCATCAATCGTTGCTCATACACGCGGTTGACTTGCATGACTGAATGCTAAAATGGGACCTCTGTTGCCGGAGTACTTGCTCGTTGGGTGCAAGGGGCGTCAGGACCTTTGAAGTTCCCTAGCTTCCGTAGCTAGGATGGGTGCTCAGAAAATTGCTTCTCTAAGCTGCACGTCATACATCATGGCATAAAGTTTGTAGCTCCAATAGAACACGCCCAATTTCTATGACTGCTCTTGTCACCTGCAGTGTCAATGCAACCGACATATAGCATTAGTGGATGCATTAAGCAGCGGGTAAGAAATAAATCTATCTACGGGGTTGATTAGTGGTTCTGAATTATGTGCTTAGCAGCCTTTTGTCTTTATGCTATCATTTCTATGATACCAACTAATGCCTTGTTTTGGCTACCCGCTAAGAAATAATCCAGAAGGGCATTGGGTTTATTTGATAATTTTATTAGATACTTCGTTGGTCAGGTCTTGAACTAGAGACATCTTCGCTCCGATACTAATAGCACGTTGCTCCAATAACATTGGAATCTTATTTGCTTAACAGTGGATTGATGATGATTTCACAATTAGGCATGAAAATGGTTTAGAGTATCATGCAAGAAATTCATATTCACACGATATCTTTGATCAATCATACACCTGGAATGCATATGAGGACACCAGTTTAAACGTTTTCTTTTAAAAAGAGTAACGATACTCATAATGTAGTTACTAATCCTATATAACTAAATAATCCATCCTCACTAACCTATTTCTTTGAACATGCAGCTGTGCCACGTCACCCCAATTGTTCCTATTGGTTACGATCTGTCCCCACTTAAACATCCATGCGTGCATGCCTTTCTTTCTCTACAATTCCATGGAAAGGAAACGATTGAGATTAGCGAGCCAGGAGAGCTGCCATTCCTCGATAGAATTCCACAGAAAGGAAACGGTAGAGCACCATTAGGGAAGCCGAGTGGCCATCGCCTCTTAATTGTTTTCTAATATATATATATGCCCACCAGACCACCACGCATCTACATCCCCATCATTCTCTCTGGCCTCCTCCAACCCCAGATCTACCTCCCCTCGGTTCTCTGATCTGCTTGCTCTCCACCGTGGCGTCATGGCGGAGATGACCCTGTAGCGGCACGCAGTATTCCAGGCAGTAGTGATTCCAGGTAATTGGTTAGGCTTCGAGGAGTCAACGATCAACCAACGAATCCAATACCAATGCCAGAGTTGATGGGCTCTTACTTTACCTATTGAGGTTTGGAGGAGTCCGCAACTGCAATCGACTTACTTTCTGATCTTGATTCATCTGTGTACATGACTACCACATGGTTTGCGTTTTGCCCCATTCTATGGACTGCGGTCAGAGGAGATTTTTTCCAGATTTGACTTACTTCTTCAGTGGTTACATGCTCTGCAGTGCGTTTGACTTATTTGGGTTTCATTTGCTGGTTCGATCGCATAAGGAGTCAGTCACCCGTTAAAAAAAGGAGTCAGTCACCGGAAAGTACCGGTTCTTCAGATTGTATTGGTTAGTTCGTCTTAAGTCACCCTTTCTATACGAGAGCCTTTCAGCTGAAGCTTCTGTCTACTAATCTGAAGTTATTTGACAATCCAGAGTAAGGTAGGAATGTTTTTTCTCCGTCTAAGAGACAGACCGATGCAAGTTGCAACCAACATGGGGAGTATTCTCCGTTTAAGAGAATGGTTGTGAATGAATTGTTGTGTAAATATTGGTAGCCTGATATGTATGTTCCTTGTGATCCTACTAAAATTATTTCTGACACAAACACGTACAAGGTGCAACTTAGTGTTTTCCTGGTATGTCACACCCCCTCCTATTCCAATTAATGTTTTTATTTTACCAACTTAATTATTGTATCTGTCAAGATTAAAATAATTGTACACTATTACAGGAGAGTTTCATACAATAAAAGAAGATTCTGATCTTTTCGGGAGCATGCTTTCAAAATTTTCTTCTGAAGATCCACCAAATCTTACGGAGCACAAATGCACCTTCTGGACTGTAACGATGTTCATATGCTGGCTCTAAACCTGGTGCATGAACATTGGTTATTTCTTGGCAGAATTCAGGCTGTTGATTCGCTCTTCTGCCATGTATCAGAAAAGGAAAATATTGGTCTCATTATTATTCGTATTACTTTATTAAGTTTTTGTAATCTTTGTCTCATTTGTATATTTTCTGTTAAAATATGGAAATTTCTTTCTTATATCTTTTTGGCTAATTTCTAATTAATATTTAATGGTCATTTTAGATTATTGTTGTTCACTAGATGCTCCGCCTATTATAGCATATAGTGCATACAGTAAATTAACCTTGAAGTTGGAATGGCCAATGCTACAAGTTTTTTCATGGACATTGCACTTAGCGGCCAAGTTGGAATAACTCCAGTTGTGTTAGGGTCACCTCATTAACAACTTTTGTACACCCAACTACGATACATATTGTACCCTGAGGTGAATTGCAATATGTTATAATGCATTATCAACAGAATCATTTCTAAAATTTTCGCAGCAATGCGCGGGGTATCATCTAGTTGTTTAAGAGATTCATTACTAGCAGAACCCAGTTTATACAATTAATCGAAACACAAGTGTATACTAAAAGAACTATTGGAATTGAAAGGGTGCTTTGTTTTTGTGAGCATAGAACCTTGTTCACTTTATACAAAATATGTTATGGGGTGGAAGGGGGGGGGGGATACATTGAACCATCCTTGAATGATAAAATTATTGAGCTTCCGTGGTTGTGTTTGGCAATGATGGCTTTCTAGTTATTTCTTTGTTGAAAACTGATGTCTACGTGTGCTTCTATTCTTGTAGACAGTGTTGGGCCTCCAAGAGCAGAGGTCTGTAGAACAGCAGCAAGTTTCCCTTAAGTGGATCACCCAAGGTTTATCGAACTCAGGGAGGAAGAGGTCAAAGATATCCCTCTCATGCAACCCTGCAACCACAAAGCAAGAAGTCTCTTGTGTCCCCAACACACCTAATAGGTGCACTAGTTCGGCGAAGAGATAGTGAAATACAGGTGGTATGAATAAATGCGAGCAGTAGTAATGGCGCCAGAAAATAGCTTGCTGGCGTGTAGTTGATGGTGGTAATATTGCAGCAGTAGTAATGCAGTAAAACAGTAAACAAGCAGCGATAGCAGTATTTAGGAACAAGGCCTAGGAAATAGACTTTCACTAGTGGACACTCTCAACTTTGATCACATAACAGAATAGATAGATGCATACTCTACACTCTTTTGTTGGATGATGAACGCATTGCGTAGGATTACACGAACCCTCAATGCCGGAGTTAACAAGCTCCACAATTCAATGTTCATATTTAAATAACCTTAGAGTGCATGAAAGATCAACACGACTAAACCAAGTACTAACACAGCATGCACACTTGTCACCTTCACACTATGTAGGAGGAATAGATCACATCAATACTATCATAGCAATAGTTAACTTCACAATCTACAAGAGATCATGATCATAGCATACGCCAAGTACTAACACGGATGCACACACTGTCACCATTACACCGTGCAGGAGGAATAAAACTACTTTAATAACATCACTAGAGTAGCACATAGATAGATTGTAATACAAAACACATTGCAATCATAAAGAGATATAAATAAGCACTTCACTACGCCATTCATAACAGTGAATAAGTATTATGTGAAATATAGCCTAAGAGACCCACACGGTGCACACACTGTCACCTTTACACACGTGGGACAAGGAGTCTCCGGAGATCACATAAGTAAAATTCACTTGACTAGCATAACGACATCTAGATTACAAGCATCATCATATGAATCTCAATCATGTAAGGCAGCTCATGAGATTATTGTATTGAAGCACATAGGAGAGAGATGAACCACATAGCTACCGGTACAGCCCCGAGCCTCGATGGAGAACTACTCCCTCCTCATGGGAGACAGCAGCGTTGATGAAGATGGCGGTGGTGTCGATGGAGGAGCCTTCAGGGGGCACTTCCCCGCTCCGGCAGGGTGCCGGAACAGAGACTCCTGTCCCCCAGATCTTGGCTTCGCGATGGCGGCGGCTCTGGAAGGTTTTCCGTATCATGGCTTTTTCGTCTCGAGGTTTTAGGTCTGGGACCTTTATATAGGCGAAGAGGCGGCGTCAGAAGGTCGAAGGGGCGACGACACCATAGGGGGGCGCGGCCCAGGCCCTGGCCGCGCCACCCTGTCGTCTGGGGCCCATAGGGCCCTCCTGCGGCGGCTCTCGGGTGTTCCGGATGCTTCCGGGCAAAATAGGAACACTGGGCGTTGATTTCGTCCAATTCGAGAATATTTCTTTACTAGGATTTACGAAACCAAAAACAGCGAGAAAACGAGAACCGGCACTTCGGCATCTTGTTAATAGGTTAGTTCCGGAAAATGCACGAATATGACATAAAGTGTGCATAAAACATGTAGATATCATCAATAATGTGGCATGGAACATAAGAAATTATCGATACGTCGGAGACGTATCGGCATCCCCAAGCTTAGTTCCTGCTCGTCCCGAGCGGGTAAACGATAACAAAGATAATTTACGGAGTGACATGCCATCATAAACTTGATCATACTATTGTAAACACATGTAATGAATGCAGCGATCAAAACAATGGTAATGACATGAGTAAACAACTGAATCATAAAGCAAAGACTTTTCATGAATAGTACTTCAAGACAAGCATCAATAAGTCTTGCATAAGAGTTAACTCATAAAGCAATAAATCAAAGTAAAGGTATTGAAGCAACACAAAGGAAGATTAAGTTTCAGCGGTTGCTTTCAACTTGTAACATGTATATCTCATGGATAATTGTCAACATAGAGTAATATAACAAGTGCAATATGCAAGTATGTAGAAATCAATGCACAGTTCACACAAGTGTTTGCTTCTTGAGGTGGAGAGAGATAGGTGAACTGACTCAACATAAAAGTAAAAAAGAATGGTCCTTCAAAGAGGAAACAATTTGTGCTAGAGCTTTTATTTTGAAAACATGAAACAATTTTGTCAACGGTAGTAATAAAGCATATGAGTTATGTAAATTATATCTTACAAGTTGCAAGCCTCATGCATAGTATACTAATAGTGCCCGCACCTTGTCCTAATTAGCTTGGACTACCGGGATCATCGCAGTACACATGTTTTAACCAAGTGTCACAATGGGGTACCTCCATGCCGCCTGTACAAAGGTCTAAGGAGAAAGCTCGCATTTTGGATTTCTCGCTTTTGATTATTCTCAACTTAGACATCCATACCGGGACAACATGGACAACGAGATAATGGACTCCTCTTTAATGCATAAGCATGTGGCAACAATTAGTGTTCTCATATGAGATTGAGGATATATGT
>NC_061510.1:343475836-343549547 GCF_022539505.1 Lolium rigidum
TTCGTCTCGAGGGTTTCTCCTGGTAAGCACCATGCTGCCTAGATCGCATCTTGCGATCTAGGCGGCATAAGCTTGTCTACGTTGTTCATGCGTTGCTCGTGCTGAAGCCTTTTTGATGGCGAGCAACGTAGTTATCTTAGATGTGTTAGGGTTATCATTGTTCTTCGTATCATATGCTGTCGTAGTGCAACCCTTATACATCTAGCCGCCCTTACACATATCTTAGGTGTAGGGGCGGCACCCCGCTTGATCAGTGTTTAGTAGATCCGATCCGTTATGGTTGCTCCTTGTTCTTCAAGGATTAGTTTAATATCCGCAATAGTTAGGCCTTACAAAGGGTTGGAGGATCCAGCGGCGTGTAGGGTGTAGTTTGCTAGCCCTAGACAGGATGTTCCGGGGATCAACCTCGTGTTGGTTTTTAGGCCCCGTCTAGGATCGGCTTACGATCACCGTACGCGAGCGCGAGGCCCAATCGTGAGTACGATGATCCGATTATGCGGTGAAAACCCTAAATCGTCGTAGATCGCTTTAGCTTTATCTTGATCAAGCAGGACCACCATATATTCGGACACTTTGTACGAATCATGGGTGGATCGGCTCTTTGAGCCGATTCACAGGATAACCTGAGAGCCGATCGAGGCTCGTATTTAATGTTTACGTGTATGCCATGTAGGAAACTAAGCGAGGCATCATCCAACACCTTCCTGACCAGGTATAGGTCAGGTGGCACGCCCTTGCGATAGCATCGGACGTGTGACCGTGAAGGCTTTGCGGGCCGTCGCTCCGAGGGACCGGGGCCAGCCGCAGCCCTAGTTGGTCCCGGCTCTACCGTGTTGCCGGCCGCTGCCCGCCGGTGGGTTTCCGACCGCAACACATTCCGGCACGCCCGGTGGGACAATCTTCGACATCCACCGCATCGCCATCTACATCCGAGATGGCGGAAAGCACTCCGGTCAAGTACGAGGATCCGCCCGACGAGCTCAAGAAGAAGCATGACGAGATCAAGGCAGTCCTCGAAGCCGACCTCATCGGCTCTTTCCACGGAACCCGCTCCCACGGCGTCGAGTGGAAGGGGTTCTCACCCGAAGGCGCGCTCGATGGAGTGGACCTGTCCACCCCGTCCGAAGAACGCACCAGGTCGCCGCGTCAGGAGATCAACTTCATGGTGGCTCATTCGCCGCACCGCCACTCGAGAGCCTCGGTGAACACTTTGGAGCGTGTCGCTCGCGCGTGATCCAGGAAATCATGAGCCATCGCATTCTCCGTCGGGACCGGCTCGGGGACTTACAAAGGGGAGATGCCACTCCACTCCCGTCCTCCGCTGCCGTTCGCGTTGGCAGCACCGAAGTGCCGAACTCATCGGCATACGTCGTCTACAAGATTGGTGGTGACCCTAGTGACTACCAATTCCTACCCGAGGCGCCCAAGGAGATCCCGCACGGATACACGTGCGCGTACGTACCTGCACCGCAGAATCGGGCACTCTCGAACCGGACCGCAACAGCAGGGGCCTTCCGGAACAGCAGGAGGAACGTCGGGAGCAGATCTTGAGAAGCAAACGTGGTTAGCTAAGTACGCCACTCCGACAAACCTCCGCAGCCCAGCTCCTGCAGTTGGCTCAGAACTGGAAAAGCAAGCATGGCTGGCTAAGTATGCCACCCCGGCGAATCTTCAGGGTTCGACACCTTCAGCCATCACCGCGGATCAGATTTGTACAATTCTGAAAGATCAGTTCGGCATGAGGCCGAAAAGGAAGACGTTCGGCTATACCAAGCCGTACCCCAACGAGTACGAATTGATCCCGCTACCACCTAAATATCGGCTCCCGGACTTCACAAAGTTTAGTGGATCAGATGGTTCCAGCTCCATCGAGCATGTGAGCCGATATTTGGCACAACTGGGCACGATCTCAGCATCAGACGAGCTGCGTGTGAGGTTCTTCGCACAGTCCC
This sequence comes from Lolium rigidum, assembly GCF_022539505.1. Classification (NCBI taxonomy): domain Eukaryota; kingdom Viridiplantae; phylum Streptophyta; class Magnoliopsida; order Poales; family Poaceae; genus Lolium; species Lolium rigidum. Next base: position 343,477,789 of record NC_061510.1, read on the forward strand.
TCACAGGATCGGCTTTCGGGTGGTACACATCACCGCCACCGAACTCAATCCGGACCCGGAAGCAGCTTGGAAGAGCAGCTCCATGAGCAGTATCACTCGCAGGCTTCCGAGGCTGGTATTGCCGATCTAGCACAAGTACGACGAAGCGCGCGGGAAACAGATGTCAAAGTACATCCACGCTTCAGACCATTAGGAACCGATGCTATTCGGTTCACGTAAGTGAAAAAGAAGCGCCGAGTTGGCGGTGGTGGGTCTCTCATCATCGATCAAGGACGTGGCCTCCCAAGCGTACTACCCTTCATTGGCGCACATGGTGCGGAAGCCGCCAGCATATGAGCAGCGCCACTCGCGATGTTTACCAGGACAAATTCAAGCGTGCGGTGGTCCCGGTTGAGGCGACGAGGATGAAGGTGCTGCGGGAAATCGAGAGGTAGCAGTGGCTGAATGGACTCGAGCGGCAGGCCCCGTGTCCTGCAAATGGGTTAAGCCACAAGGCCCTCCAAAAGGGTTCGACTTCGACGTGACCAAAACCGAGCAGATTTTCGATCTCTTACTCACGGAGAAGCATATAAAGGTACCCGAAGGCCACAAGATCCCTACGGTGCAGGAGCTGAACGGGAAGCCATACCGCAAGTGGCATAACACGTTCACCCACACCACTAACGACCGCAGGTGTGGCGTCGGCAGATCCAAATGGCGATAGAAAGAGGACGGCTAATTTTCAACCGAGACGCCATGAAGGTCGACACACACCCCTTCCCCGCCGTTAACATGGTGGAGTGTACTTACCATGGAGGGTGCCAGCCAGATTTCTCGTGCAATATCAACATGGTAGGACCTGGGCACCACTCTGGTAAGGACGGAGATGAGGGCAGCTGCTCTCATAGCAAAGACACAGAGGAAGCCGCTCCACGCGATCGGCTCCGCCACGACGGCAAGCGCTACGTCACGCGAGGGAGAAGTGAAGAACATAAGATATCGGCGACCTCCTCTCTGATCACCTCCTCAACAAGTATGTGAGTCAGTATGACCAACGCCGACGATGCAACGACGATGATGAAAAGGATCGTCTGGCTAGGGACGACAGGAGACGTCGTCGGCATGATCACGACGAGGAGCGACATGAGCGCCACGCCAAGGAAAAGTCGAGGGAGCAAGACGACAAGGATAGGCACTGGGACTGCCCCTTCTTCGTACACTCGCTGGGATTCAGGAATGAGCCGATTGCCAACAATCGGCAACTGCCTGTAATGCAAACAAAGGAAGAAGGATGCAGCTAACGTGTTCGTGTTCAAACGTCTAGGGCCTCTCCCGCCTCGGAACAAGCATGCTGAGTCCGCTCGGGTGGAAAATCTCGAGGAACTAGAGGACGATGATGAAGAAGACAAGTATCATCGGCCCAGGTGGTGCCCTGATGGGCTCAGCCGTTCCCAGAAGCGAAGGGTTCAGCGTCTACGTGGGTTAGAAGAAGCCGAAAGGTTATACCTGCACACGTTGAGGAAGGCACGGCCTGATCTGGCCGCCAAAATTCAGCGAACCCTGGACGAAGAAGGTCGGCCCCAAAGAAAAGAGTGGCGCCCCAAACAAAAGAAAGCCGATGATGAGACATCGGCTGGCACAAACATGGTCTCCATCCTTCCAACGGAGTTTAGTGCTCCAGGATTGGACGACTGCGAACGCATCGACGTGACAAAGAACGGGGTTAGGTTGGTTTCATCCACCGGCCTGACCGTGTAGCAAAAACAACGTCTATGGACAAACGTGGCGATGCCGATCCAGGAGATCGGCCCCAAGGATTTATGGAGGAACATTACAAAACCTTCATCGAACAAGCAACGCGGAGGCCGATTCCAGCAATCGGCCAAAATTATCCTCACCATACATTTTGCCTGAGTTCAGCATTGGATCCAACAGGGAATACCTGAAGAGCCGATACCATCAAATCCTTTGAAAGAATCGGCTCGGGGGGGCACCTAGGTGGATAAGACACGAGGATATGAAGTAGAAGTATCTTGCAAATTCCCAGCAGCCCAAGATATTCTTTGATGATGGGTATGAAAGTATGGGGGCCGATACATAAATCGGCCGGAAAAAATTCAAAATTTTTTAAGCACAGCCGATGCAGCAGACATCGACTTAAGGATAGAAAGCCGATGCATGGCCATCGACTCAAGAGGTATAACTGTTATAAGCAGAGGGTCAATGGAGCAGGAAGTGGGCCACGAAGAAAGACTCTAATGGAAGAACTCCTCAATGGAGTGGTTTGATGGTTCAGATCCTCTCTTCAAGAACCTCTGGATGACCAATGCCCAGAGCAGCATGGACGTGCAGATCAGGTTAAGGATGGGTTGCATCAGATCCGCCAAAGGAAAGGAGCCGATCTGACCTGAAAGGCGCGAGAAGTGGACTGAAGAAACTCGGGGGGCAGCTCACCCTGAAGGTTCTCTGCTCTGGGGAGCCGATGTTGTTGAAATCGGTCGGCTCTACGTCATGATTTGAGGCCGATGGCGGCACATTTGGCTGGTTCCCTACCTTCCTCGCCTTTACTGAGGCTCGGGGGCAGCGTGCCCTGGAGGACCCTTTGCTATAGGAAGCCGATTTGGTTGAAATCGGCTGGCTCTACATCTCAGCTTTGAGGAATAGTTGCTGCGGGGAAGAACGGAGCAGGAGCGTGTCCTGCAGAAGTATTAGCTCCGGCTTCCGGATTGATTCAGCAATGGTCCTAGAGCTCTTCCGAAGGCAAAGGTGGCCGTTAGTGATACGCTCAGTGACTGCGGGTTTGCAGGATACCATTTGAGGAGATGGCTAAATTGGCTTATCTCGAAATTTGTCATAAGAGGTCGATGCGTTGCCATCGGCTCATTGAGCGTTGATCCAATTAACAATCGGCAGAATCCGTACGAAGGGAAATCGGCAAAATCAAGTTAGGAAAAGTCTTCTTCATTAATAAGAGAGGATTTTTTACAATGAGGAGCCGATTGCTCAAAGCAAGGAAGGGCAAAAGAAAGAGCCGATTGCTCCGGGACTGCTCATCCTACATAACTAATCCTCGCTAGCATCGTCGTCGGCGTCGCCGTCGGCGCTAATGCCGGAGAATTCCTCGCCGCTGCTGCCCCAGCCTTCGGCCGGAGCCTCTTCCTCCTCGTCATCATCATCATCATCCTCGCTGTCCGCCCGTGTGCGGAAGCGCTTCGTCGGCGGGTACCCAGCGGAATAGGAGGAATCATCTTCCTCCTCCTCCTCTTCTTCCTCGTCATCATCTTCGTCCTCGCTGTCCGCCCACATGCGGGAGCGCTTCTTCGGCGGGAGCTTGGCGGAGGGGGAGGCCTTGGCCTTCGCTGCTTCTCCTTCTTTCTTCTCCTTGTCGGAGGAGATGGGGTTCGCCCCGGAGTGGAGGTCGTCCTCTTTCTTGTTCTTCGGCGACGATTGGAGGGGGAGGCCGGAGGGGGAAGAGGAAGAGGAAGACATGGCTGCAGGGGAAGAGGGTTTTTTGGCGCTGGTGGACAGAACAGAGCAAGAGGATGGAGTGGTGAACCGTTTGGCACAGATAAATAAAGGGAGTGTAGTGGAGATTTAATGCCATGACGGTTCTCGAGGACGTTATGCCGGAATTACCAATTCGTGCAGAGAAGCCCAGGAGGCGAGGCGAAATGATGGAAGATTCTCGCGTGCAGATCCGCTCCGCCACGACATGACCCGACGAAAGAAAAGCGTAATGATTTTGGAAATGTCATTTCCAAAACCAGGGGGGCATGTGTTATCACCAGAATTTGACCGAGTCAGAGGTGGGCGGCGATCAAGATGGGCTTAAAGATTATATATAGAAGAAATACATGAATCGGCCTTACATGCAAAGTTTGGGCTACTTTGCCCGTGTATCTGTACCATAGTAGGATACGTGTCGGTTAGGAGTTAGAGTTTTACCCGTGCACGGTTAGGTGCACGCTTGAATTAGAAAGTCCCCCGGACTATAAATATGTATCTAGGGTTTATGGAATAAACAACAACCAACGTTCAACACAATCAATCTCGGCGCATCGCCAACTCCTTCGTCTCGAGGGTTTCTCCTGGTAAGCACCATGCTGCCTAGATCGCATCTTGCGATCTAGGCGGCATAAGCTTGTCTACGTTGTTCATGCGTTGCTCGTGCTGAAGCCTTTTTTATGGCGAGCAACGTAGTTATCTTAGATGTGTTAGGGTTAGCATTGTTCTTCGTATCATATGCTGTCGTAGTGCAACCCTTATACATCTAGCCGCCCTTACACCTATCTTAGGTGTAGGGGCGGCACCCCGCTTGATCGGTGTTTAGTAGATCCGATCCGTTACGGTTGCTCCTTGTTCTTCAAGGATTAGTTTAATATCCGCAATAGTTAGGCCTTACAAAGGGTTGGAGGATCCAGCGGCGTGTAGGGTGTAGTTTGCTAGCCCTAGACAGGATGTTCCGGGGATCAACCTCGTGTTGGTTTTTAGGCCCTGTCTAGGATCGGCTTACGATCACCGTACGCGAGCGCGAGGCCCAATCGTGAGTAGGATGATCCGATTATGCGGTGAAAACCCTAAATCGTCGTAGATCGCTTTAGCTTTATCTTGATCAAGCAGGACCACCATATATTCGGACACTTTGTACGAATCATGGGTGGATCGGCTCTTTGAGCCGATTCACGAGATAACCCGAGAGCCGATCGAGGCTCATATTTAATGTTTACGTGTATGCCATGCAGGAAACTAAGCGAGGCATCATCCAACACCTTCCCGACCGGTATAGGTCAGGTGGCACGCCCTTGCGATAGCATCGGACGTGTGACCAGAAGGCTTTGCGGGCCGTCGCTCTGAGGGACTGGGGCCAGCCGCTGCCCTAGTTGTTCCCGGCTCTACTGTGTTGCCAGTCGCTGCCCGCCGGTGGGTTTCTGACCGCAACAACCCCTTCTTTGATGTTATCACGACATCGTCGATGTAGACTTGTACATTTCTCCCAATCTGTGTTGCAAGGCACTTTTGCATCATCCGCAGATATGTTGCTCCCGCGTTTTTCAAACCAAAGGGAATTGTTTTGTAACAAAACACGCTGTAAGGTGTTATGAACGTTGTTTTGGCCTCATCATCTTCTTTTAGTCTGATCTGGTTATAACCGGAGTATGCGTCCAAGAAGGAAAGACGTTCACATCCTGCCGTGGAGTCGATGATTTGATCGATCCTTGGGAGGGGAAAGTGATCCTTAGGACAATGTTTATTGAGACACGTAAAGTCGACGCACATGCGAAGGACTTTTGTGTGTTTCTTCGGCACCATCACTGGGTTAGCTACCCATGTGGCTTCTGTAGATATTTCTTTGATAAAACCAGCATCCTTGAGTCGATCTATTTCTGATAGCATAGCTTTGCGGTTTGGTTCCAAAAAACGCCGCAAGGGTTGTTTGATTGGTCTCGCGAGAGGATCCAAGTTGAGGTGGTGCTCGGCAAGTTCCTTGGGTACTCCTGGCATGTCAGCTGGACACCATGCGAAGATTTTCCAGTGCTCACGGAGGAACTTGACGAGCGCGCTTTCCTATGCGAGGTCCATATTTGTTGCAATGGACGTCGTTTTCTTCGGGTCCGTCGGGTGGATTTGCACTTCTTTTGAGTCCTTCGCTGTGTTAAAGGTTGGTTCCCTGAGCGGCCTTCCTGTGTCTGGCAAAACATCATAATCAGTTTGCCTTGGTGCCATATATTCTTCTTGCATCCCGAAGGTTTCTGACAGTTGATGAAAATCTCTGTCGCATTTGTCAGCTAACGCAAAGCTTCCTTTCACTGTGATTGGTCCTTTGGGTCCGGGCAACCTCCACAGTAAATACGTATAATGAGGTACCGCCATAAACCTAGCATACGCTGGTCGTCCCAACAAAGCATGATATTGCGACGGGAAATCCACAACTTCAAACTCCAATTTCTCTATCCTGTAATTTTCTCGGGTCCCAAACCGAACGTCGAGATTAATCTTGCCCAACGGATAACTTGGTTTCTTCCGGCGTGATCCCGTGAAAACGTGTGTCGATTGGTGCTAGATTTGCTAGGGATATGTTCATCTTCCTTAGTGTATCTCGCATACATAAGGTTTAAGCTGCTGCCGCCATCTATGAAAACTCTCGACACGTCGAAGCCAGCAATTACTGCGGGTAAAATAAGTGCGGATTGCCCAGGTCGAGGAACCTGCTGCGGGTGATCCGCAATTGTGAAGGCAATATCCTGTCCCGACCAATTTAGGTACTCGACTGTTGGTGGAGGCATCTTTTCTGCCATGAATACTTGCCGCGAAATTACTTTCTGTGCCCTGTTAGATGGCCTAGCTTTCTGAATCATCAAGACTGCGCCGTTAGAATTAGGATCAACATACGGAGGTGGTTGTGGTGCTGCCGCTATTCTGAGCTGGTGCCGATTCTCGTCTGTTATCGCGGGAGGAGGTGGGAGATGTATCTCGCTCCTTGGTCCCTGGTGATTTCTATTCATTGCTTGGGTATTTGCAATTCCTGCGGCTCGCAACATTGCCTGAAAGTTGCGGCAATCCTTTTGGAGATGTACTGACTGTCTTTTTCCGTTGCTATCGAGGAAAAAGTGCATCTGACACGGTCCGTTCATCATCTCCTCGGGGGACACATAGGGTCTTTGAAACCTTGGTCCACTATTTTGCCTGTGACTGCGAGAATCACCTCTATTGTCGCCTTGTTGTTCATTACTTCTTTGGTAGTCATCTCGACTATTTCCTCCAGGATTTCCTCGGAAGCCAGCCCGATATGTGGCCGGGAGCGTCGTTGTTGTAAAGCCGGCGGGAAAATCGCCTTCTATTTTGAAAATTTCGACCGCGGTCCTCTTCTGGCGACCTGTGTCGCTTGTTATATATTGCGTCTTCTCCATCTGCCCACTTGTTGGCTATCTCCATCAGTGCTGATATTGTCTTGGGGTTGGTTCTCCCTAAGTCCTCGACGAAATCTCCCCGTCGGATTCTCGCCACGAACGCTTCTATTGCTCTCTCGTCGGATATATCTTCTGCCGAGTTTTTAATAATGTTCCACCTCTGTATATATTTTCTCATCGACTCGTCGTGTTTCTGTCGGCACGCCCTCAACTCTTCCAATGACGCAGGTTTCTTGCAGGTGGATCGGAAGTTTCTCACGAAAATACCTTCGAAATTATCCCAGCTGTCGATGGAACCTGGGGGAAGTTTCTTTATCCAAGATCTCGCGGCACCACTGAGGTGGACTTGGATACTTTGCATGGCTGTTGCTCTGGTTCCTCCTACCAGCTTCACCATCTCGAGGTAATCAACGAGCCAATCCTCGGGATCCCGTGGCACCGTCGAATTTTTTGAAATTCTCGGGTAATTTAAACCCTTTTGGTACTCGGGTTTTTCGGACTCGTCTCGTAAAGCACGGAAGCCCGCACAGGTCTTCATCGGCAACTTCTGGTGAATGCCGATGTTCTCTTCTTTCTTGCCGCGCTCTGTCTACCCTTGCTTGAGCCGCCGTATCTCTTGCCCCACTTGTTCTTGGTGGATCTTGAACTGCAGCAGTAGGTCTTGGACTATTTTGCCTTGCAGTTCCTTCGGGAGGTGTAGCTATGAATGCTGTTCCCATGATTCCAACTCCGGCCATTGCCATATTGAACAATGCTTCTCTCGGGTCTCCGGGGGGTGGTCTGGACGCGAGGATTTAAGCTTGCGTTGCCATGTATCCTGCTTCTGGCGTTTTCGGGATGATATTTCCCCTTGTATCAATCGACATGAAAGACATGTCGAGATTTTGAATTATGTTGCCTCTCTCGCTTCGGGTATATTTTGCAGCCGAGATATTGCCCTCCTCCGAGCTTCTCCGTGACTATCTCCCGAAGTTCCTCGATTGTTGACCGAGCTCCGCTCGACGCCTGCTTGACGCGGATGCTGCCTCTTTTCTTCTATTCAAGGATGCTGTTTCTTTTTCCAACTCCCTACTCACACGAGCAAGTCTATATTGATAGGCTTGTAATTCCTGGGTAGTAGCGGTTGTGGTCATTGGTTCTGAACCGTCTATGGCTCTTGCAGCGCTATCCCACGCTGCTTGCGGGAGTTGGACTCTTTCGCGAGGTGAGGTCCCGACATATTTGGTTCCTAAGCCTCTTCTGAGATCAGCGGGATCGACGTATGGGTTTCCCAAATCATCGAAAGCCTCTGACGTCTCTGGTTCTGCTCGGCTTGCCTCTTCAATTGCGTACACTTGATGATATTTTGAGTATTGATTTTTGTCGGGATTGGTGACACCATCATAAAGATTGGTGAAGACCTTTCCGATGGCAGCAGATTTGTCGATGAAGTTGAAGCTGTTGATGCTGTCGGAATCGCTGCTTATAACGGAGTCCGCAGACGACTCGAAAGATGTGTTGCTGATGATCTTGGTGAGCTTTCCGCTTGCCTTGGTGTCGATGAAGCGTGTCGATGAAAACTCCTCGTTACTCGACGAAAAGTCAGAATCGTCCGCTGAAAATTCCGACGAGATCGGAACTTCGAGACGGTAGGATCCTTCCTTATTGACACCAAATCGGAATTCTCCAAACATCATGACGATGGGCTCCTCCAGATAGGCACATGCATCCATACGGGAGGGCGGGTGAGGAATAAAATCGACTAGATCAGTTTTTTCCTGTTTACCTCGATCCATCGTATTGCTAGCCACCGACGAAGTCGACGATTCTGGACGTGCCATCGAGATCAGCTCCTTGCAACCTCTAGATCCCACAGACGGCGCCAATTGACAAGGGATTAACTTGTCAATGCCTACGGATTGTAGACTAGGGTTTTGTTAGATGTAGAGGGCAAGTAGATCTCGAAGGTTTCAGCCGAAAAGTACTCGACGATGCAAAAAACTAGGGTTTGAGATACAATGATTCGATGCCTTCTTTGTCCCTCGACCCCCCTTATATAGGAGGTGGTGCCGAGGGATTCGTATTGTACAATTTACAGAGTCCGGGAAGGTTTCTAACTCCTCCCGCAAGATTACAAATATTACTTCCTATTACAACTCTAGCTTTCCTTAATAATATCTTGGGCTTCCGAATCTTCTTATTCTTCGAGTAGTGGGCCTTCAGTAAACCCCGGGTACTATCTTCGGCAGGCTAATTGGGGATGCCTATGTCAGCTGGGGAGCGACGTCTCCGAAACGCGGCACGAACAAAACACGGCTGGGAAGCGACGTCAGAAACGCGGCACGAACAAAACACGTCCCCCAAACACTCGATCCAGCGCTCTTTGGGGGACGGTTTAGAAACGCGAGTGAAGATGCTCTAATAGAGAGCAAGGAGAGGCCAGAGAGAGAACGAAAAGGGGAACGAGTGCCATCTATGTGGGGTTAGGTGGAAACGTGGCACGCATTGGAAGTACCTAATCAAGTAAGTAACAAGTGTCTTGTTAACAACGGTTACAAAGAGGGAATTTTGTACTAACTCCCGGTATGAACCAAGTGTTCTCTTTTTTGTAACAGCGATACAGAGAGACAAATAACAATTTCTATAGAGTGATGATCTTCTATTCTTTCTACTGGTCCGTATTAGCAGCAGCAATCAGTAGAACAGGCAACAAAAATGAAGCAAAGCAAGCAGCAGCAATTTAAAGGCAGAGTCAGCTCATCTCTACTGATTCCTCGTCCTCAAATCCATACATCCAGTAAAATTTAACAGATAGTGAATGCTCGCTCCGTTTCCTAATATAAGACGTTTTGAGAAGCTCATAGACGAAGTACTTGTGAACACAGAACTAATGGTGTACCAAGATAGTTCCTCATGTTAAGACTCATTCTGACTGCTGAGCATCTGCACTGGAATCTCATGTGTACCAAGCAATAAATCTTCAGGACATAGGCGGCACAGAGGGTTGACGTCCCTTTACAAGACTTCTGCAGAGCAAAGTATCTTCTAAAATCTGGTAGCACCGTGCTGATCAATGATAACTGCGACTCAAGTACTATGCAGGATGTACAACGAGAAATTACCTAGTGCAGCGTTCCAAAAGCATCCAGAATAGGCAACCACTTTAAACCAGAAAAGATGGAACAAGTGTTGACAGATGATTACAATATCAACTATCATTGATCAAAATTGCTGTTGATATACAATTCTTTCGATCCAACAACCAAAACTACACTAGTAAATCGTCAGTCCAAACGAAACTGCTTCACCCCAGAGGAAGTAAGCAATAAAAGATGATAGGGAATACGAAACTGATTCAGGATAGCTCCTCATAACAGTCATTCCGACTGTAACTAGTTCTTGCTAAGAATCTGCACTTGACTCTCATGGGTACGAAGCACGAAATCATCAGGCCATAGTTAGCACTTAGCAGTGAATGAACAGCAACAACTGCCACCACAAGGGCGATACAGATGATTTACATCCATCTACAAGAATTCGCGGAGCAAACTGGCAGCACCGCTGACCAAGGATGACTACAACTTAAGTATGCAAGGTATTAAATGAAACCACCAAGTGCAGCCTTCTAAAAGCATCTAGAATAGGCAAACCCAAATTTGGAACAGAAAAGATGGAACACATTTTGGCAGGTGATTAAGCTATCGACAATCACCGATCAAAATTGCTGTCAGTTTACATCTCTTTCGATCCAACTAACATCACTAGTAAATCGGCTTCACTGCGGCGACGTGGAGACGGTCCAGCCTCATTACACACCACTCGGCAGTAATATACACCAGGTGCAAACCTTGCTCTTCCTATGAAAGCCCAGGGCATTTGTATGCCACACAGAACCCACGCACAAAAATATGTGAATGGAAAACAAGAAAAAAGGTAAGCTGTGAAGAGACATGTGTGTAAAACCATTAGGGTTATTCTAGCAAGCTGTGATGGTCAATACAGATTGCCAGGCAAGCTGTTGTTGTGGCTGAAGAGAAGACCATGTGGAAGCAAGTAGTGCAGGGGCAGAGTGCTCTCAAGCTATCTTAGCATCAGATTAAACTATCTTTCTAGCAGTCTGTTCTCCAGATCCTTAACCACATGTTAATCTGATATGGTGTTAAACAACTACTGTTGATGTAAATACAGATTGTAGAGCAAAAACTGTCTTAGCAGATTAACTTGCTAGCATTCTGTTCTGTTAAACTATGAGTATATGATTAGTGTTAGCTTTGGAGGCCAGCAGGGTTGAAGTGGGTTGGTTCTTGGTTAAAATGGCACAGGACTGCATAAATAAAGCTGCAAAATCAATTCCAGTTGACGATATGAACTCGGTTGTGCAGCACAAGCAATGACCACTGACCAACGATAGATAGATAGATAGTTTTTCTTCTTGCACACATAAGCAACCACTGAGGATGTTCACAAAGCAGACCTCGACTCAAAGACACTAATTATGACATTAAAAAGTAGCATTCAAATACGGAAACGACGAGCAACACTACAGGTTGTAGATTTACTCAAAGGCCCACTGGTTCTCCCTGCGGATCGCCTCCTCCTCCTCAGCGGTGAAGTCGTTCTTGATGTTGAAGGTCTTGCGGACCTCCTCCGGTGTCATGCCCTTGATCATGTCGGCGACGGTCTGGCAGGTGAGGTCCAGCAGCCCCTTGATGTTGAGGTAGTTGGCGGCGAGGCTAAGGTCAAAGAGGGTGGCCTTGTCGACGTTGACGAACTCGGCCTCCCAATTCTTGATGTCCTCCATGGAGGACAGGGCAGAAGCGCCATCGGCCACGGGCTTGGCCGCCAGCTGGGCGTGCTTTTTGCAATACTCAATTACCTTGGAGAGGATCTTGGAGTTGACGTTGGGGAGCGGGATCCCGTTGTCGGCGCAGTCGTCCTCGATCATGTGACGGATCGTCTGCGACTCCATCGCCACCGCCTCCTCCACCTCAAACTCCTCCCCGTCGGAGGACCTGAGCGTGATCATCTTCTTCGGGTCCTCGGCCGCCATGGACGGGTGGAGGTTGGGGATCGGGGATAGATTTGGGAGGAGAGGAAACCCTAGCGAATGAGAAGGGGGCGGCTGCAGAAGAGAGAGGCGTCTGGAGGCAATGACCCGGTGTCGCCGAACGCTTAAGTAGAAAGTTTTTGCCCTCGGGAAAAAAACACCAGCAATAGGCCGGGGGTAGATTTGGGAGGACAGGAAACCCTAGCGAACGAGAAGGGACGGCTGCAGAAGAGAGAGGCGTCTGGAGGCAATGACCCGGTGTCGCCGAAGGCTTAAGCAAAAGTTTTTGCCCTCAGAAAAAAAAACACCAGCAATCGGCCGCCGATATTTTGTTTCTAGTCAGGACTACTCTAGCATCGTAGGATGGGTTCTATCTGAACTCTGAAGCGTACAATGTCCCACCAAAACAGGTACATCTAGATCTTTGTTTCCTAATTATCTACCCAAAAAAATAGTAAGCAATACAAGATGATAGGGAATACGAAACTGCTTCACGTGACACAGTGCGTCCAACTAACGTACCAAGATAGCTCCTCATAGCAGATTCATTCAGACTGGAACTAGCGAACCAGCACGAAAATAGATGATTTGCATCCATCTACAAGAATTCCCGGAGCAAACTTTGTAAAGTCGGCAGGGAATACTAGTAGCACAATGCTGATCAAGGATATCTACAAGTTGAGTATGGAAGGTATTGAATGAAATCGCCAAGTGCAGCCTTCCAAAACATCTAGAATAGGCAACCCAAATTTGGAGCAGACAAGATGGAACACATTTTGACAGGTGATATCAACCATCACCTATCGAAATTGTTGTCAGTTGGCATCTATTTTTATGCAGCGACATGAAGACGGTCCAGCATTACACATTACTCCGCAATATTATACACCTGGTCTAAATCGATGCTACACAAACCCCAGGAACCCACACACAAAAATATGTGAATGCAAAACAAGAATAAAGATAAGCTGTGAAGAGACATGTGTAAAACCATTGAGGTTATTCTGGCAAGCTATGATGTCAATACAGATTGACACAAGCTGTTGCTGTGGCTGAAGAGAAGACCATGTCGAGTCAAGTTCTGCAGGGGCAGAGTGGTCTGAAGCTATCTTAGCAGCAGATAAACTATCTCGCTAGAAGTGTGTTCTCTAGATCCTTACCCGCTAAGCAAATCTAGATTTGTGTTAAGCAACTACTGTTGATGTCAATACAGATTGTAGAGAAGAAGCGTCACGGCCGGAGGGAGCGACAGCGAGAGGTGGAACCTGGATTAGAGGCGACCTGCTTCGTATTTAATCGACTGTCTCCTCGCTCGGTAACCAACAGGGCCTGTACGGGGCTGCTTTCCTCTGAGCGCGTTGGTGGCGGGAGGCGTCGGTGGTGGGCGTTGGGGAGTGCGGAGGCGGTTGGCGGCCGGGACGCTGGATCTGAACCGCCGTCTCCGGCAGAGCGGCGGAGGCCATGGATTCCCGCAAGGAGTCGTCCTCCGTGGAGAGCGCCGTCTCCGGCGGAGCAGCGGTGGCTAAGATACACGGCTCCTCCTATTCGTGCAATAATATGAAGACGGGGGCAACCTCGGCGACCGCCTCCATGGCGAGGCCCACCCCTATCGGATCAGTATGCTGCAGAGAGCGATCAAAATCAGGCATCCGCCCCCTACAACCAGACCAAATCATCCAACCCGAAATTGAATCAGAGCCATGGCCCTACGTACCTTCATCAGGGCCAGGGCGTACGCGGAGGAGTCATCCTGGGCGACCTGGAGAGCGGGTGCGTGGTGGATACGCGCGCGGGACGGGGTGGATTCCGACGGAGCCGCTGGCCGCGACGCGCCAGGGCGACATGCGACAGCTAGGATGCTGCGGTGGTGGGTGAGAAGGACGACGCCGTCGCCGTGGCCGTGGCCGCGGAGGCGGCGGGCAGAACCGCGGGCCAGGAGGTGGCGGTGGGATTGGTGTGCGTCTTTGGCTGCCTGTGGTGTGGGTAACGATGCGAGAGAGCGGGAGTGAATTGAGAGTGGGGACATCTTCATTTCGGGCACGTCACTACTGCATCCTCTATTTAGGGGGCTGTTCCCACACCGGCATCCTCAAAATGGTGGTTTGATAGAAGTTTTTTTACACAAACTACATATTATGCTTAGAGTTTCATTTTAATGTCATTCAGGATCGAGGATCGAGGAATGAATAATATTTTCGGTCAAATCCGAGTAAAACATTATTCACTCATCAATCCCCACATTTGAAACCTGCTTATCTCTGGCCTACTACCTACTGGCCACCCGGCTCTATGGAGGTGGACGATCGACCGGAGCTCTCTCCCATGCTCTCTACCATGTTCCTCCGTCGTTGATCCCCCGCTGCTCTCTTCGCCACGAACATCAAATAGGCGGCTCTATCCGCGGCCACCGCCTCCTGACGCAGCTGCTGCTCCAGCTCCTCCCGCCGCCGAAGGTGATCCAACTCTTGCCTCTGTAGCCGGAGCTGCATCTCCGCCAAACGACGCGCATCGTAGACTTCATCCTGACGCTGTGTCTCCTCCCGCTGCAACCGCCACAGCGCAAGCTCCTCCCACCCCTTCTGCCGCCGCGCCTCCCACCGGCGCTGGCTCGCCGCCTCCCGCTGCCGCCGCGCCTCCTGGAACTCCAGCCGCTCCGCCTCCTCGAGCGCCACCCGGTTCTCCTCCTCATGGCGCCGCCGCTCCGCCTCCTGGCGTTGCCGCTCCGCCTCCCACCGCGCCTCCCCGCGCTCCCTCCGCTCCCGCCGCTCCGCCTCCTGGCGCTACCGCTCGCCCGCGTCGTAGGCATCTACGGTCGCCGCTAGCGCCGCCTCCTCACACCCCTCGTACTCTGCGAGCTGCGGGTCCGCCTCCAACACTTCTACGGCCGCCTCTAGCGCCGCCTCGTCCCACGAATCCCACATTGTGCTTTTTTCTTGGGTTTTTGCAGCAATGGAGGGGGAGGAGGGATAATATAGACCGCCGGCGAGGCGGGAAACATCTCGGGCGGTGTCGTGGCGGGAGACTTTCCCGCGCGGCACCGTGGCGGGAGAGTTTTCGGCCAGGCGTCGTGGCGGTAAAATATCCCGCGCGGCGCCCTGGTGTCACTGACAGGTGGCTCCCACGCCCAAAAATTCCATCCTCGCAAGGCGCCGGCGCGCCCGATTCACGCCCTTGGCGATGGGACCGGCACGGGGTTGCCGGCGATTCTATTGGGCTCGAAAATTGGTCGGCGCCATTTGGGGTGCGCCGGTGCGAGCCCATTTTTGCTCCCGGCCCCCAAATCGCTATCGGGGCCGCTATGGGAGGTGCCGGTGGAGATGCTCTTAGGGATGTGTTTTGCTCGTGCTGCATTTGGGGGACATCGCTCCCCAGCCGCGTCCTCCAAACGCCGCCCCCAAACTTTTTTAATATTAAAATACATTCTTTTATTTTAATAGGGAGAAGAAACATTCTACAAACTAATACATAATTGGGAACATGGTTTCCACAAACTAATACATAGTTTGAACCATTGTTGACATAAATTTATAACATTGCAAAATAACGAAACCTAACTAGTGTTAGCATCGCAGATTTCGTGTGTTCGTTGCCAAGAAAGAACACTCTCAGACACACCTAGTCACCCAAACTGGAAAATCCAGCTGTTGACGGTACCCCCGTTGGGTTTTTCGACGAAGAACAACTAGAAACCTCCGTGCCTATTTTCACTGCAAAGAAACAACACTCAGTCGTCATCCTCCTCGGTGTTGTCGCCGTGGTAGTGCCGGTGGTAGCGCGTCTCGTCGAACACCTTGACGCTGATATCCCGCTCGCCAAGGTAGGTGAACGTGAAGCCAGCTTCGAGGTGGAGGTAGCACGCGAACTTCTCCCAGCTTATGTGGAGGTACATCTTGCCGTGTGCATCGAAGATCACGTCCACAATCCACCGGCAGCAGCCGCAGGCAGCCTCCCGCAGATGCAGCGAGCCCGGCTCATCGCCGGCGACGAAGTCGACGAACTTGTCCGGCAGCCTCTGGATGCCGAGAGGGTCGCCCTTGAGGATGACGACGAACTCGAACATCACTTGCCGCTCCTTCTCCTGCATGTCCGACAATGAAGACGACGGCGTCGCAGGCGACGGCGAGCGTGCAGCTCTGCCACGGCCACGACCATGACCACGACCACGGCTGTGACCTCTTCCTCAACCAGACATGGTGTCGACTCTTGATGAGATGGTGGTGGCTAGTGTTGGGGTGAGAGGCGCTAGGGTTTGTGTGTGAGGGACAACGAGAGAGCGACCATTTTTATAGGTCGGAGGGAGGCGGGGGAGCGGTGGCGCTAATTAACACCGACACGCAGAGCTAGGCGCGACGAGACACTTCTTTGCGCCTCTGCGGGAACTGCAGTGTTGCTGCGCGCCAATAACTTCCGTCGCGGGGTAGGCGACGGTTAAGTTAAACTTGAATGTGCCGCTGACACATCGGTCCTGCCACTCCTCGCGTCGCTTTTCGTTGTGTCCGGCGTGCCCGGAGTGTCCCCTATGGGGCTGGGACGGGCTCGGGGCGCCGGACACCATATCGGGCCGCGTTGGACAAAAAGAGGCTTTGGGGCACGCGGCTGGGAGCGTTTTTTTGTCCGGCGCGCCCCAAATCCCTTTGGGGACGCTTTGGGGGACGCGGGTGGAGATGCTCTAAGGCCATCTCCAAAGGGCGATGCATTTCGGACACTCCAATTGTTCGTTTCCGTCGCTTGGCGGACGCGAAAATGACCGCTTATGTCCGCGCGTCCGTTTGCGTATGGGGGTGTCTCCAACGGGGCGACACATTTTTTTCTTTTTCTTCGCCTTTCCATTTAAACATAGTTTCAAACATTACACAAACTAACACATAATTGGGAACATGGTTTTACACAAAGTAACACATAGTTTGGCACATGGTTTTATACAAACTAATATATAATTTGGAACATGGTTTACACAAACTAATACATAGTTTGAACCATGGTTGACACAAATTAAAACATTGTAAAATGATGAAACCTAACTAGTGTTGGTTCCGTATGTTTGCTGCCAAGAAATTAAGGACACTCTCGGACACACTCAATCACCCAAACTGGAAAATCCAGCTGATAATTGTAGCCCTATTGGTCCTTTCGAGGAAGAACATCCAGAAACCGCCACTAATGGCTTCAATTGGGTCGTGGCCATATTCGCTGCAAAGAAAGAACACTCTAACAGTTTTAACTGTCGGTGTCCGAGCCAGACTCGCCGGTGTGGTAGTGCCTGCGACAGGATGTTTCGTCAAACATCTTGACGATCATCTCGTCTTCCCCCTCGTAGAGGAAGGTGAGCTGGCAACCGGGCTCGAGCGCGAGGTCACGGGCAAACTTGTCCCACCTCGTGTGCAGGTACATCTGTCCCTGCTCGTCGAACAAGACCTCGATAGGCCACCAGCAGAAGTTGTAGCTGGCCTCCCGTAGCTGCACCTAGGCCGGCTCGACACCATCGACGAACTCGGTGAACTTGTCTGGGAGCCGCTTGATGCCGAGGGGGTTGTCATCGATGCGGAGGAGGAACTCGAAGCAGCGCTCCTCATGCGAAGACGAGGACGGCGCATGCGACATCGACTGTGGGGCCGTAGCTGCTCCACCATGGCGGCCACGGCCCCGGCCCTGTGGGCGCCCAGGCCCACGGCCTTGACCGCCTCGCCGGCCACCAGGACATGCCATGGACTTCCTCGTGGGGCTGGCTGCATCGCAGGAAGAGCTAGGCCGCGCTACGGTGGAGCTTGTGGCGGCTAGGTTTTGTGTGGAGGAGTGGATGAGGAAGAAGAGTGTGCACCCTCTTTATATAGGCCGGAGGCAGCCGACGGCCGCGGGACGTGTGGCATCGCCATTACTGCATTCGCGGAGGTAGGCGGTGGCCGCTCGGCAGGCAAGGCATTGCCATTAACATGGCGCAGACTGCCAAAGCGACGCAGCGGAGCCAGTCGCTAGCACGCCTAAGAAGACGCATCACACCAGGGTCACTGGCAGGTGGGCCCGACGAAACGTCCGCCAGATGCGAGCGGACACTTTGCGCGTCCGCGTAGAGACGCATCCGAGGCGCATATTTGGGCCAGGTTTGCGTCGCCGCGGACGGCCTGGTCAATTTGCGTCGCCCCACCGTTGCAGGTCCATGCGCATTTTCGGTCTCCACGGACGCAAACGGACGCTCTCAGTGTCCGTTTGCGTCGCCCCGTTGGAGATGCCCTAAGGGCATCCGTTTCCCACCGCACGGACCGTAATCCGTTTCACCCGGGCGATGCATAGTCTGACTTGTCCGTCGAGACACAAACGCGGCTCAAAAATGCGACACGTTTGCGTCTACGCGGACGCAGCGGTCGTCCGCACGTTCCTCACACGGGGCCGCCTGGCAGCGGCACAGATGCTTCATCTTCAGCGCGGCATAACTTATGGATGGCGCGTTGCAACTTTTCATGGGTGTGTTAATGGCATGCTTCGGCTTCCGCGAGTGTGCGCTGGTGGGCGGCGTCGCAGTGGCAGGACATTGAAGGCGAGATGGCGTTCGAGTCTTTTAAAGATCCGTTGGCGGCGCCCATATTCCCGACCACACCATTGCTAGAGTACACCGTATCCACCATGAGAAGAAACGTTGGCCGTTCCGCAAAACCAAGAAAGTCCACGAGGCTAGCGGCTCGTGGTCCAGCAAGAAGACATGGGTCGGGTGGTACGTCCGCATTGAGTTCGCGCGCCGCCTCTCAGAGGAAAATCGGCTGGTGCCACGGTCGGACGCAAACCTGCCTGGAGGAGGCTGGTACCTCAACTCCAGGCGCATGCCGGTTGATACGTCTCAAACGTATCTATAATTGTTGATGCTCCATGCTTGTTTTACACCAATTTATCTATGTTTTGTTTACACTTCATTGCACTTTTACATGATTTCCGGCACTAACCTATTAACAAGATGCCACAGTGTCAGTTCTATGTTTTGTGTTGTTTTTGTATTTCAGAAAAGTTGTACAGGAAACATTCTTGGAATTGGACTAAACAAAAGCCGAAGTCAATATTTTGCCGAAACAAAGACGAAGTCCAGAAGGGGGACGAAGAGGCACAGCAGGTCGGCCAGACCTACCCTAGGCGCGACCTAGACTTGGCCTGCGCCTAGGGGTGGTCTGGGCCCACCAGGCACCAAACCAACCTCAATCCTCCGCCTATTTATACATCCTCTCGGGGAAACCATGGTTTCCCGAGCCTCCATCCACGAAAAGTTTCGTCGCGGCCGCCATCGCCGAACCCATCTCGGGGGTTTCTAAAGCTCTTCCCGCCACCCTGACGGAAGGGGAAATCATCGCCGGTGGCATCTACAACGCCATGCCCGCCTCCGAAGTGATGCGTGAGTAGTTCATCCCTGAACTATGGGTCCATAGCACTATCTAGACGGTTGTCTTCTCCACTTTGTGCTTCATGTATCGATCTTGTGAGATGCCCTACATGATCAGATCATCTTTATGTAATCCTCTATGTTTGATTTGCTGGGATCCGATGAATATTGAATACTATGTTGAGATTGATTATATATTCATGTCATATCTTATTTGTGATCTTGCATGCTCTCCGTTGCTAGTAGAAACTCTAGCCAAGTGGACACTTATGACTCCAAGAGGGGGTATTTATGCTTGACTAGTTGAATGCCCGTGCGTTGCTACGGATTTTTTTTTGCAATAACTCAATATAATACATGCATAAAAATTGTGTATAAAACTACATCCACGAGATATTCTAAGAACCTTGCTTGAACTATATTTCAAGAACAGACGTAACTGACAGCATTTGAATAAGATAATAAGCACTCGGCTAATTTTTTTGATCAACTAATATGTACTCCTTGATGCTTCTCAAATATTGTTGTACAATGGCAGGGATATTTTCTTCTGCTTCATTTTCATGACACTTGAGACGTGTATCAAAAAGTTCTTCTGCAACTCGTAACCATCCTGCTTAACAATACTTGTTATTAACATGTACATTTCACGTGCATCATATGCTTCACAACCATGGCGTAGAGCTCCGGGTACTTATGCTTGTCTGGGAGCTCAGCGGATATGACACGGTCGTACTGTTCTGGCACAACAAGCTTATATGTTGAATCCATGATCAACAGGAAATGGGCATGTGGGAGGCCTCTCTTCTGGAACTCTACCACATAGACATACGCCTTCACAACACCCAGGATATGGTTCTTGGTTAGCATATCTTTCATCGTCTCCAGCTTGGCCCTAAATACTCGAGCCACAAGATCAGGTCGGTCCTGCGGGGTTTGTCCTGGAAGCAGCTCATCCTGCCAGTTTGGGTTGCAGGTCATCGTCAGGAAGATATTAGGCTTGACGTACGTCTGCACCAATGCCATGGCATCCATATGCCTCTTCTTCATGTCTCTGTTGCCCCCTTGGAACGACCACGGGAGAACTGTCCTAGTTCCAACAACGCTCGCTCTTGTCTCCCCGGCCGTGATGCTATCAATAATGCCTTTGTATAAGTCAGCATGTATCTCTGGCTGGTGGTTCCTGATCCATGCTAACCCGCATCCCTCAATCTTTATGTACATGTCAACCCCCCACTATTGGAACATGCGCCCTCCATGCAGTATGGGGTTGAATATGGCGGGACGTGTTTGTAGTCTATAACAGTAGTAGTCCCTGATGGAGACGCATAAACGACCACCCCCCTCTGTGCGAAGGATTGTAAAATGAAAGTTAGAAAATATAAGAGAAGGATTCATTCTATAAACAATGCACAACATCTTAGAAAGGCGAACCTGAATCATCATTACGGCCCCGTCTTGGTAGTTGCGCAACATGCCACGGCACATCACGTTTAGGGAGATTCGGATGCCAACCAAGTTCTCCCTTCGGGAAGAAGAGGGGATACGAGAGCGGGTCATAGCACCCATGTGTGGCTTGTATGCTATACCTCTCATTGTTGTTCCCACAGAGGGTAATGCTACGCTTGAACCTATTTGTCAGATCACTGCCCTCGACCCAGATGGCAGCCACCTCCGATGAGACAGGCAGATTGTATCTCCGTTGGTCCAGCTTCTGGTCGGTGTTCAATTCTATCCGGTAATCCTCGAGGTCGTCCCTATGGGCCCCCATACTCCTAAGCTGCTCGGAGTAGGGGTTTCATTTCATGATGTTTGCCAAATTATGGACGACCTCTTGGTCCAGTTGCGCGGTGGCTTCCTTCCGGTGGGTCAGGCTGGGGTCATCGTCGTAGAAGTACAGCTGCAGATGTTCTGGACGAGAGCCTGGCCCGAACGAATTCACGTTGCGGTACACACTGCCACTCGCTCGGAATGTGTAAACACCGGACCCCATGTTCGTGCAGTTATTGTCAAGGTTGACACGAAGGGTTGTGAAGGCGAAGTGGTCGTTGAAGAATCGGATGCTCTCCCGAAAATGTCGAGAGTCTGCATCAGCGCTAGACCATAACCTCATCAGCTCTGGGATAGGTTCTGATTCAGCTAGCTTTATCTGACCATTTTGACAACATAAGCTATCGGTCTCACGCTCAAACTTCTTGGCCTTGCAGTGTACGCAATTCGGGACTTGCTTCAGTATGTGTGTGCTCTCTGGGAGGTTGGAGTACACAAAGTCGAAAGGATCAATAGAACCCATGTCAGACAAGTCTGCCGGTTCATCAAGTTCACTGTCATCACAACCTGCAGGCATTCAGTGTCATAAGATGTGCATCTTAACTCATAACAAAGAGAGCACCTGGAAAAGCTTGTGAACATACCTTCCGCGTCATATAAGTAGTCCTCCTCGTCCGTTTGGTCACCAGGGATGGCATTCTCCTCCATTAGCCTGCTAAGCAATGCCTCCATGTCATCTGTAATGTTCTCAAGCCCGTAAGTAATGGTTAGGCAAGTCTTAAGATAAGAAGCTGGGATGAGATGGAAGAATGACCGTTGGTTCCAATGGTGTAGTCTGACGTGCTTCCTGATGGGGACGCAGGAGGTGAAACAACGCCCTCCTTGGCTGGGTTTACCGTTGCCAACGAAGGTGCAATTGGGCACGGCAGTGCAATGGAATCGGCACAAGGGGTGTTCCGCCTTGCCGTTGCGTTTGCCTTGCGCTTAGCTAGCAACGCCTGCCTCTCATGTTGAGGTATGCTCTGCCTGCGTGCTCTTCTGTTGGCATTCATCTCTTGCCTCGCTTCTGGTGCTATATTTTGTCTGGACCGCCTTTGGTGGGCATTCCTCTCCTCCTTTTGATCAGCCGTCAATGCTTTTTTCGGTCGGGATGCTCTTCTATGTGCATTAATTTTCTTCTTTTGCTCAGCCGTCAGAGATTTGCTTTGGCGGGTTACTCTTCTGCGTGCATTAATTTCCTCTTTTTGCTCGGCCGTCAAACTATTTCGCCGAGCTTTATCTCTTTCACGTCCTTGCTCGATTTCTATCATCTGAAATGTTTGCAATTGGTTTCCTTTGGTCTGCTATCACAGTAGCTCAACTTTCCGTGACATCATTGACATGTTTACTGCCTGTATGTTGTACCATATTTATACAAAGATAATTAGAAGAGAAAACCACGTGGCAACATTATATTGTGTACGAACAAATTGTATACCATTTGAACTTTCACCCTGTAGTATCACGGTGTTTGTAAGGCTGCTATGAAATTCAATTGGGTACGGTGTATGGAATTTAATATTCCCTCTTCTTCATCAGACGAAGAAATAACTGGAGTGTCCGAAGGCTCATGTATGGAAAATCCAGTAGGAGGACGTGGAACATAACTGCTGCGGGATTGCTTGGACGCCCGATGCTCATTAATGACTGTTAGATCAATAGTTAGTAAAAGAAACAGAACCCATATTAATGCAATTAGGATGTCACATGTGATGGGGGCAATTTTTGGTATAGTTAATATGAAAGGGTTAGCATATTGTAACCTTCTTTCCCTTTCCGCGATGGTCGGTTCGGATGCGACATATTTGCTTAACGTTTTTGTAACCTACCCCTGGCAACACTTTTTGTAATCCACAGGAAAAGATATGTTTGATTGAAGGGTTTCACTTCTTGTTGGCTTCCTTATTGTTCCTCTATTCACTTCAGATCCAAATAACCTTCCGTTCCATTTTTCATGTTGCTTCAAAGTAACGAGATTCAGATAAATGAACTTTCTAATAATAGTTCAATGTTGCTTAACTTAAGCTACGGAGAATAGTAAGAAGTGCCATTGGGAACAACCTATTTGCATCTACTTCCCAAGCTACTATTACAATAGCAGATCAAGGAAATTTATGTGAGGACATGGAATGAAACAATTTTACAAGAACGACACTGTTTTCTGATTGCTTGAGAGATAGTGTTCATTTGTGCATGTTTAGTTGTCTCAGAACCAAGCTGTATTCTGATTGATGACTGCATTCACCAACTTGTTTCACAGCTGGTTGAGATAATACCTTCAGCTATGGTTCTATCTCTCCTAAAGAAGCTTCCACCAAAACATGGGATCACGCAGTACCACCCTATAGAACCTAATGTTTTTTTTTTTGAAGTGTATGCAGCAGGATAAATACAGGAAAAACAGAACGTGTAAATCACCATACTTGCTCAGAGCCCAAGTTTTATGTGAGGAAGCCTTTGGGATTTAAGGTTACTATATTTTTTGTGTAACACAGACCGTGAAATGTCGTGAACTCCAATGAAACAGTATTGATACATGAAAGCGTTCACACGAAAGGTTCTTTTAAACAATATGCTGAACAAACAAAATACAACATTTTTTGACGATTTTGTTTCCTCACCAAAATACAGTACACACTGAAAATCATATAGCATGTAGCTTGCCTAAATTACAGCAGCGAACAGATAATCCAACCACAACTACTTCCTGTAGCGTGCATCTCTTTTAGCCAGCACCATCGCAACAGAGGCCCACCTCCTCTCAACAAACCTTTGCACAAAGGTCATGTCAATCGCTCCAGTAATTATTTTTTGGCGGATATCTGCATGTTTACATTTGAGCTTAATGTTCATATATTATAGGAATCAATAGGTGTGTTGATATATTTGTAACTTAGTGTTGTGTTAAAATAACTCACCCTGGAGAGGAAGTGATGCACGATGAGCTGGGTTGAAAGCAAGGTTTGCATGGTCCGATGTATTCAGATCACCTATTGTTAAGTAGAACAAATACAATTATCGCGGTGTTTCAATAAAATAAGTTAAAGTATAAGTATGTGGTGATGCAGATAAATCAATTAACAAATTTAATATCTTTCTGCAACATGGTTGCGATGACAATGGGCTTGCTGCCTTCAGCCGTTGACCATAGGTATGAGTTCTGGTTCAGTTATAAACCCCAAATGCTTATGACAATAAGATTTCCCCTACAGTTTGAAGTTTTTGAAATATTATTTGAAGAAATCATCTTTTTAATAATAAGCCAGAAGATAACTATGTTGTTTATGTACTAATAAGTACACATACCACGCATCCATGAAGATAGCTTCCCTATACTTGCCGTGCCTCCCAAAACATTCACGTTCACAACAATGAACGACTATGCCAACTATATCTGTACAAAATGTCATCAGTCGATTTGGAATACTAAATATCTATTGGTCACAGTTGTATAGTTGAAAGATATACGGTACATACCTACGAAGGTTTTATTTGGACGCTCGGCTACATCCGAAAATGGCATCAGATGCTTTGGGAGTATTGGGAACTCAATAGGCAGACAGGGCTCAACCACTGTATCTCGGTTAAAATGGCATTCAAACAGGTGTGCAATCGCTCTAAACTCGACCGATTCCGCATTAGGACTAATTATAACCCTATGAATTGTATATTTGCAACCAGGTTGCAGGACGCGGTTGAATCACGCTACTTCAGCATTTCCCCAAACGCTTGCTTCTATTTTTGCCCCCTTGAATGTGATTGAGCATAAAAAGTAAGGTTATAATAAACACATGATTACATTTTAGGAATTTTATCAAGAGTCTTTGAAACTTACAGTTTTATCCATAAGAACAAAGCATATGTTGTCCTTGTATTTGTTAGGAAGAAACTTCACGTCTACCCTCACGTGAATGCTCCACTTTGAGTAGGTATCAGCATACTCAATATTATCGAAATCCTTAAATCTATAATAAACAGTGTAAGATGGCTAGTACTTCATTTTTTGAATGAGAAGATAAGTTAAACTAACCTAGGTTTCCGCGGGTTTTCTGTGAAGCCCGCATAAGTCCTCTTGTTTATAAGTTTTATGGGTGCCATCTACATAAGAAAAGATACTAAAGGCTTAATGGTTGCACACTTCCATGGAAAATCTTATCGTCCCAAAAAAATGCATGAAAATTGAACATTAGCACCGTAGAAAGAGTGTGCACCACAACCACAGACATTCACCTAAGCAGTAGTTCAAAAAATTGTGGGAGGCAAATTAAGTACAAAAACAATTGTAGGCAGAGAGTGTATGAAATGACCAGAAAATAATAACAATAAAACTATAGGGGAAAGATAAGCAACATGTGCTGACCTGGAGGTCTTTATAAATAATAAGCTTGGCCCTTTTTATTTTCCAGGAGAGGATCTAGAAATACTGTCCAGGTTCAAAGATCTCCTGGAAAAAAAGATGATTACTGCTTCGGCTAGAAATCTAGCAAGCTACAAAATTGTGTGATGGGTCAACTAACAATCTGTTCCGGACAATATGCTTATTTTCAATAAGAAATGCACGCCCAAAACAATGGAGAAATCTCCAACAATAACTAAATCTTCTTGAGAAATCTTAGAAGATAGACAGTAGTGTTCAGTAACTACCACAGAATGTCAGGATCATTAGTAGAGAGGATTTTAGAAATGGAAATCTTCGGCTGTTAGCATGAAAGCGAATATAATTATCTGTGGGAGAAACTGACCTAGAGTAATGAGGACTGCAAGGAGGCGAATGACTATGATGACACAACTAACTGCAGAATATGCAAAAATAGTGGAATCCATGAAAACCCAAGTTACATGTCTATGAGAGGATAAGAGCTCTTGGTACAAGAGATCAAGTGAGCTGAGAATTATGAGCTTTTCCTTCTACTGTTGTTGTCCATTACTCTACATTCATCTCCAACTGAACAAAAATATCAGTATGGAAACATGTGCCTAATCTAGAGCCATTTTCCAAGTAATGACCCAGTTTGGACAAAACAAAATTTTAGTTGGGGTTGCAGAAACAAAAAAATTATAGCTATTGGTATGCGCTTTGAACATTTGACAACACTGTAACTGGAGCAAACATATCGAAAGTGCTATGCGCAAAACAAAGCTGGAATTATTACAAATACCAAAGGGAAGTAGAAACAACAGATTTAATGGTTCTCAAAGCAACTATTCAGATGGGTGAAGGTATATGATATTGTTAGTATTAACTGTACTCATGTCCAAAGAAATATGGATTCTGAAGCTCATCAATGGTGTTGAAAACTTGATATGGTACAAAAGAAGTATGTAACTTGTAAGAATTGGAAACTCAAACACTACCTTTGAACCATATATTTGTGTACTTCAGTAACAACAAACAGAAATAGTCTGCATAATTATAAGATATGGTCATAGTAGAAACACTACCTTTAGCATGTTATCACGGGATCTGATGCTAAAATAAGCAGAGGTTAGCACATGTTTGCCATACTGTATTCTTACAATTTATTAGTGAGGTACTACAGAAGTGCGCTATTAGTTGCTCATTCAGGATCATTTCGGTACTACAGGAAAGGGGCATGTTAGGGATGTGGATATCTTTTAGGAGTGGTTTTCTTCTCCTCTCGTTCGTGGTGGCGAAACAATAGGTGTTTTTTAAATAATGGTTGAAGAAAATGGTATCGTAAAGGACATGTATATATTATCAAGAAGTTTAAGTTCGGAGTCTTAAAGGAAAAATGGAAAACACTAATTCATAAGCTTGTCTGCAACATGTCTATGGTAGAACGAAAATGTCAAATATCAAAGACTTTTGTTGGAAGAATACACATCAGAAGTGAACAGTTCGTAATGATAGAAAAATGTGGTCTGTTTTTGGAGAGTAACCTGTATATTGGCTCAGATTGGGTGATAAAAGGCAGCTTCAGATGGTAACCTACCAACAGAGAAATAATAATTAGTGAAAAGGCATTCAAACCGAGTTGAAAAAAAAAAGAAAAATTGAAAAAGGTATGTGAAGGAAAGATGGTTCTCAAGAGAACCTACTCTATAGAGAGTACTTTCAGAAACTATTCTTAAGTCTTAACTGACATGGGAGCTGCTTTCTTTTATCTCCTACTGGCAGCACGTCAATAAAAAATAGCGCAAGCATGATGTTTTTCATAGCACTAAAGTTACTGTTTACTTAAACTGAACCATGTTGGCTGAGTTACCAATACAAATTGATTGATTGAAACTGTTAAGCAACCACATAATTTACGGATTGAAACTGTTAAGCAGTTTTTAGAGGAAGCAATTACAAATCATCAGGAATTTGGAGTGTAACCTGTATTGGCTCAAAGTGTGTAATAATAAACAACAACTTCGGATTACAATCTAGCAACAGAGAAAAATAGTGAAAAAGCACTCAAACAGAAAATAAAAACCAAGAAACATTTGAACAAAAAACTACCTGTAGTGTTGGTTTTGAACAGAGCACCTCGTAGACTCGATATGAAATGCTGGATTGACTTGAGATATAAACCTGCACATATTACAGGGGAAAATCATGAGTTACATCATAATCTCTACATATGAACTTAGGGGTCATTCCCCCATATTGTTTCAGATAGCAAGCAAACATTACGTCATTCCCAATAACATTCAGTGCAAGCAAACATTATGTCAGTATGTTTCTGAATATAAGCAACAAGTTCGTTCAGTGATCCACAACACACAATCACGCAGATAATAAACAACATACAGTGAGTAGATCCATTTATGAAGATAAGAGATACATGGATCCATTTACGTAAGAAGGATTGAGTTGGTCGCTACCATGATAAAGATCCAACTTGTGGACCATATGAAGTTATTGCATTACTGAATTCGTGTTGACCTGAACCTAACTCGCTTCACCAATGAAAAATGGGGAAGCTCAGAATACGTGAAGCCGAAAACTTTGAATATAAATGGTGACGGAGTAGCTTAGGACATGACAGTCTGGGGTATCAAAAAGTTTGTTCAGATTCAGATAGCTTAGCAACGCCTATAATCAAGTTGCTTATTACACGTAGCTAGATCAGAAAGCTTGTTTTGTGCATCTTGACACATCACTCAAAGTTTGCTCAGCCTGGATGCAGAATACGATGGAAAAAAAGATCATGGAATCTCTATATGTTACAGGGAATTACTAAGATATGAAGGCACCTGCTTGAGCATAATCAGCGTAGGAAGAGTACACAAAACAGACTCCTGAGCAAAATAGACATGAAGAATTTTCACATGACGTTGAAATTGGTACTGAGAATTACCGACACACCATGCAAAGGAATACATATGCGAACCAGTATGCAAATACAGAGACAGTGAGACCATATAATAAGCTACTATAAAATCAATGAATTGCAGTGAGACAATACAATCAACAGATGGAGAATGTGCAAGTAAATAGATGACAACATGAACAACCCCGTCGATCCTATCAGCACACAAAGCCAAAAATTTGAACCTTTTGGAGGCAGGTGGTGTTGGTGCTCGTTTCTTGCTTTCCAGGCCCGATAGCTCCGATTTCTGTAGGGAAAAGAAAAATGTGAATGATTAGATGAAGACTGATAAATAGCAGCAAAATTAAAGACTCGATGGGCTACAGGCAGAACACTCTTGTGGCCTACAGCGTGCAGAAGTTGGACTTGTAGGCGTCGTGCGTGCTGCAGGAACACGTACACGCCGCCGCCGTGAAGCCCGGGCGCGGCAAGGAGGTAGTATGCAATCATCCGGCCCGATGGCTCCTGGTGCCGGACTTGAGGCAGGAGAAAGATGAGAAAAGTTGAGGTAATGGAAGTGCGGCAGTAGTATAAATTGGAGGGCTTGCACGTTTGTATTGGTGGAGGAGGTAACCAGCACGAGCGCCACGATCTGCGTCGGCAGTTTCCATCGAGCTGACCGGCGGTTCCAGCTGACCATGGCAGATGGGAGGCGGCGCGTATAGGGATGGGCCAGGAGAGAAGGGGAAACGGGGAAGACGGCATCGGCGGTGCAGCGCGCGTGATGGTTGAGAGAGCGGGACGGGGGACGGGAGCTGGGCGGCGGATCGACGGCGAGGCAAGGAATCAATCTGGGGGAATTTTCTTTTCCTTTTGACTGTGCGGGAGGAGGAGGTGAACTGGTGAAGACAACGCGTGGGGTGACATGCGCGTTCATTTCAGTTATGGTTTGCTCGTTTTTTTAGCGAGGGCTGCGGGATGGTTTGGTCGTTTTTTTTAGCGAGGGCTGCGGGATGCGGTGGTGGTATTGGACGGACGTACCAACCATCTCACTACCTCTAGCTATTTAATATAGTAGAGATAGTAGGTTCATGCCTCTAGTTTCCTGGGAGAGTGACTTTATAACTTCTAAGGTTCTAGATGTGTTGTTTCTACTAGGGAGAAAACAACAATATTTTATCCAAGGATAATTCTATTGTTTACTTTACACACATTGCTTAATGCGATAGTTTGTTGCTTGCAACTTTATATTGGAAGGGGTGCGGACGCTAACCTGAAGGTGGATTATTAGTCATAGACGCAATTGGATTATGGTCTATGTATTATGTTGTAATGCCCAATACCAAATATCATACTAATCATCTTGTCATATATGGTCGATATTCTATCAATTGGCCAACTGTAATTTGTTCTTCCAACATGCTATTTCTTTATGGAGAGACACCTCTAGTGAACTGTGGACCCCGGTCCTATTTTCTTTACTGATAAATTCAACTGCAATCATGTTCTGTTTACTTTCTGCAAACATCTCCTTCCATTCGATACGTCTAATCCTTTGTGTTCAGCAAACCGGTGAGATTGACAACCTCACTGTAAGTTGGGGCAAAGTACTTTGGTTGTGTTGTGTGCAGGTTCCACGTTGTTGCTGACGCCGGTAGTGCGCCCTGCCACTAGTCAGCCAGCAACACCTTCAGAAGTCACGCCTTTCTCCTACTGGTCGATTAAACCTTGGTTTCGTACTGAGGGAAAACTTGCTGCTGTGCTCATCACACCTTCCTCTTGGGGTTCCCCAACAGCGTGTCCGCATAAGACGAGTACACGCCATCAAGCTTGTTTTGTGGCGGTGTTGCCAGGGAGAAAGAGGAGTTCTGCAAGGGGAGTCTCTCATCTCCAATCTCTTAACTTTGTTATAGTTTGCTTAGTTTACTTCATTTTATTTTGTTTGCTTTCATTATATCAAACACACAAAAAATTGTTTACTTTTATAGTTGTCTTTATATCTAAAACACACACAAAAATTAGTTACTATTATAGTTGTTATTTCTGTTGCTTACTTTTAATTTTGCTAAAATGGGTTCCACTGAAAATACCAAGTTCTGTGACTTTACTAGCACCAACAACAATGATTTTATTTGTACATCTATTGCTCCACCTGCTCCTGAAGCAGCCTTCTATGAAATTAAACCCGCTTTATTAAATCTTGTTATGAAAGAGCAAATTTCTGGTGTTAGTACTGAAGATGTCGCTTCTCAACTTAATAATTCTGTTGAACTTTGTGAGATGCAAAATATAAGGATATAGATGGTGACATTATAAAATTGAAATTGTTTCCTTTCTCTTTGAGAGGTAGAGCTAAAGATTGGTTGCTATCTTTGCCTAGAGATAGTATTGATTCTTGGGTAAAATGCAAAGATGCTTTTATTTGAAAATATTATCCTCCTGCTAAGATTATATCTTTGAGAAGCGACATAATGAAATCTAGATAATTTGATAATGAACATTGTTGCTCAAACTTCGAAGAGAATGCAATCTTTGGTAAAGAATTGTCCCACTCATGGACTGATTACTTGGATGGTCATCTAAACTTTTTATGCAGGACTAAATTTTTCTTCAAGAAATCTCCTGGATTCAGCTGCCGGAGGTACCTTTATGTCCATTACTTTGGGGGCTGCAACTAAATTACTTGATGATATGATGATAAATTATTCTGAATGGCACACCGAGAGAGCTCCACAAGGTAAGGAGATAAATTATATCGAAGAATCCTCCTCCTTGAGTGATAAGATTGATACTATTATGTCTATGCTTGTTAATGGTAAAACACATGTTGATCCAAATAATATTCTGTTAGCTTCTTTGGTTGCTCAAGAAGAGCATGTTGATGTAAACTTCATTAAAAACAACAATTTCAACAACAATGCTTATAGGGATAATTTTGGTAGCAACAATTATAATCCATATCCATCTAATAATGGCAATGCTTATGGCAATTCTTATGGTAATTCCTACAACAACAATGAAAGTGCACACTCTGATCTTGAAGTCATGCTAAAGGAATCTATTATATTATTAAAACAACAACAAACCAACGGTGGAGATTTAACAATTTGAAGTCATATTATCCAAACGGCTGAGATTGATGGACTTGACCAATATAGGCAGATGCAGGTGCACCGTTGAGATATCTGATTGGACACCTTTAAAAGAGGAACTCTAACCAATCTGAGTACTACATTTGATCAGCCTTTATCCCAACAAAGACCATCTCTACTAAAAAAGCACGATCCCAAGTATAAAAACGAAACACCCCTTCCTCTTCGCCCCAAAAAGAACGCCAGCAATTTCAGCCGCAACCACCACATCGATTGTATGGATCAGATGACCAGCAACCACTACGGCAGTTCGATGCATAAAACCTGGCATGAGGTCAAAGTTACATCGTCATTCTCTCACGCCGGTGAAGCTAGCTCGACGGGACGACGGCGATCGCGCGCCTTCTATGCTTGACTGACCCACAAAGTGCCCAGAGTCTACTTCAAGGTCTTCGACCAGTCCGTAAGATGAATTCACCATATCAATCTATCGTATTTTTATTTAATCGCCTGCCTTTCTGAGTCGTCTTCTTCGACTCCAATCTCCACTGACGTAGAAAAAACAACGATTCAATCTAGCTTTTCACGACTCCCTTCCAGCCAAATCTTAAATCTCCCCCGCTTCCAACTTTTAACCATGATTTGGTCTAGCAATCCTGTTTGGAAAATCACTTCGCTGACGGAAGTTTAAAGTGGATCTGCTGCCCGCTGCTGTTGGAGAACTATGCATGGCCGACTCCACTTGCCAGTCGCTTGACCTTCTCAGATGGCTACGAAGGCGCACGACCCCTTCTACCAATATCAAGAACGGTGAACTCTGTTCTTCGACAACGAATACGTCCTCCTGGTAAAGCACACCTATTTACACCACAAGATTGTCACCAAGAAGCAACCGAGTGCCTCTGCAAATTTTCGTGATAAAATTGAAGGTAAGCAACCTGATAGTTTGTTTGGTGCAGTTTTAGGAAACGAATTGAACGTGATGGTTTGCTTGGTTCAGTTTTAGCAGATGAATTGAATCTGATGGTTTACTTGGTTCAGTTCCAGGGTATGAATTGATGACGATGGAGAATGCAAGGGATCGAATGAGCGGAGGTGAAGATATCAGACACGATGATAACAAATGAAGCTGAGTCATGCCGTGTTTAATATTACAGCAAAGAGATCGGGATGTCTAGCTGCCAGTCGAGTTGTAATAGTCATCCTATGACTTTGTTGATTCTTAAAGCCTGAAAATACTTTATTTGCCGCCGCCGGCCGCTGATTTCACTGGACGATGGCCAAATAACGGCAATATCTAGGTGCAACAGATGGACACTGGTTAATCGATTACCGTGGCAGCTCTCACGTTGATTTGTCCGGCGTAACACATAGCACGCAACAGCTCTGTCGATCATGTTTCCTTCCAATAGAAAGGTAAGATACTACTAGGGTAGTAGGGTGTCCAGATCTCTCAATCGTGTTTCCCTCCAACTCCACTTGATCTTTTTTCCAAGTTCTGGCCATAATGCAATCAATCACGTATGTTCCAGTAAAAACTTTTATCTCATGATTGTTGATTTAGAAAAAGGACGATAAGCGCTTTTAGTAGATTGGGTGGCCGACGCCTTCTGTGATTCTGCCGCACTCTCTCAATTCAACTGGATGCTAAGTTAGCTATCGACCTATGCAACAGCACTGACATATATTTTGCCAGAAGCATTATTGATGCATAGTATTATTTTTCAGGCTTTGCTAGGAGATCTTGATTCATTGGACAACAACAATGAGATGCACTTTGCCAGTATTATTGATGCATAGTATTATTGGTTCATTGGATCTTTGAGAATCAAAGGAACATACAAATTTACGGCATGGGCAAACATTATTCTAATATTACTTTTTCACCTTTATTTATTCTATGCTCATGTTTTATGATTTATCCGATACCCCAGTGTGATGTATGATATATATATGTAACCGCTATTTACTAAGTTATACCTATTGTCGAGTATTTCAATTTTTGCAATGAACCCATAATGTTTCCTAGAGTATATATAGCGTATGAATTAAAAAAACTAATGGTACAAACATTGTAAATAAGTCATCCCATTCATCCACATAGGACTGCACCGCCAATAGTGAACATTATATTGTAGATGAATCATGTGTTTTATAAATTTCATCACCTGTTGATAAAAGTGTAAGTGTACTAAATAAATCAAGAAATAGCAGAGGTATATGATTTAAATGCATCTATATGTAAGTGTTTAGATCTTATTCTTCTGGGAACCGCTCATGTACATAGTAGACTAGGAATTTTATTAATGAAGGGAGTATATTATTAATGTAGCTTACTCGGAACGGTGTTTCCTGTTTACAAATATGAGTAATATAGCCCCGACCATAACAACAGAAAAATCTTTTTAAGACGGAATACAATTCTCTTTCATGTAACAAATTCGTAAGAACAATATGTAAATTTAAGACGGCACAAAAGAGTATAAGACATTTGTAAATTTAAGCAGGACGTATTTTTTCCCCTTAGCTACTTGCAAGTATCTTTCATGTTTTTAGAAAAGGTTCATATTGAAATTTATTATTTAAGTAGATGTGGATTGATATATAAACTCTCATAAAAAAATATATACCATGGAAGGGGAAGATAAGATTACAAAAATGTGCCACCTCATAACCCAAAGCAAAATAGAAAGTAATCAGATGAACATGCTATATTAACCAGGTTCTACCACCCAATGCCACTACTTTCAGCTGAGAATCAATAAAATGAAATATGTGTTCTAGATTGGGGAAAAATGAACTTTGTCTGATCTGCTGCTGCGGTGGTGACAGTCGGCCGTTGCCGGAGTCGTCTTTGACGGGGCCTAAAGTAGCTGTGCCCAATTTTATTAATGCTCCAAGTCCAACCGATGATGGCCAAGCTGCAAACCACAGCTGCCAACAGCAAGGGCCTCTTCTAGCTACAAAAATCAAAGATGGCAACATGCGGACTCGCCGGTCAGCAAACACCATATGAAAGGCTACAGCACGACCTGGACATCAATCGACAACAACAACAAGGCTTGGAAAGCTAAGAAGATTGTTGGGAAATCTGATGGATTAGAACAGTGCGAGAGTAGAAGAATCAATGATAGAGAAAAAAAAGTAGAATAATCAACGATATAGAATGTAAAGGGGAATTTTCATGCTTTTTCAACGAGAGAGATGTAGAAAAAAATCGATAAAGAAAAATAAATAATGGTCACTACTCCGTGAATAGCGCAGGTGCATGTATACACCGAGTTAACAAGGAAAATGGTTGCAAAAATGAATAAAAGATTTCTAAAAAGACCAGATAAACAAACTTATAATCCCTAAAAAGATGAGTGCAAATATAAACATGCTGACCTATAAAAAATAAGACCAGAGAAACACACATATAATCCCTAAAAAAATGAGTAGGATGCAAATATTTACCAGGATAATGAAATGCCAATCAAATTCAATATTACAAACATATAGACCGCGCTTGGTTTACCATTTTCAAGACAAAACCGCAGTACAAATATAGCGAACGTAATTGCTTCCGCCAACTAACTTGGTTCGCCTTTCGTTCTCCATCAGGCAGTTTTTTCGAACGCACGATTTCCCGCACAATGGTCGTGTAAAATTGCAAGAACATGTGAGATTACGCTTATAAATCTGGCAAATAATCGGGGCACAAAAAACAGGGCTTATAATATTTCAGGACTGAAAAATTATCCAATAATCCAAGCGAGGCCTTAGTATGATCTTATATTTTCAATTAAGAAAAATATTATAAAAATATTAAAACTTATAGAAATATTCTAAAATATAAATATAAATGTGATAGCATAGTATATAACATCCATAAAATATATACCGCCCAGTCTAGCCCCGCGAATTCGCGGGCCACCCTGCTAGTTCATTAGTAAACAAACTGCTTTCAATAAAACTGTTGAGGAAAGGTTGGAAAAATTGATATTCTCGCTTCTAAAGTTGATAACCTTGCTCATGATGTTGATTTTCTTAAACTAAAATTTTGCCTCAAGAATTTAAAGAAAGTAAACTTTGAATGCCATTCAAATTAGAATTGATGAAAATGTTAGGATGTTGGTGGAATTGCATGCTAGGTGGGAAAGAGAAGATGAAATTGGTAGAAATAATAATTTGACTAAAGTTTATACCATCACCACCACTAGTAGAAATGAAGTTTCAAATGCTAGCCACTCTTCTACTATTGATAATAAAGTAAATGGTGTAGGAAAAGTCCCCGCTCCTTCTACAAAATTGCCTAGAACATCTGAAACTGCTCCTGGTAAGTGTGCTGAAATTTTTCGGAGTATGGAAGACAAGATTCCTTTTACCTTTGATAAAAATGATTTTGATTTTGATGATTACAATATCTCTGAAGTAATTAAGTTCTTACAAAAGCTTGCTAGAAGTCCTAATGCTAGTGCTATAAATATGGCTTTTACAAAAGCACATTACAAATGCTCTTATGCAAATGAGAGAGGATAAATTAAAATGCGAAGCCTCTATTCCTAAAAAGTTAGAAGATGGTTGGCAGCCCATCATTAAGATGAAAATAGATGGTTTTGATTGCAATGCTTTATGTGATCTTGGTGCAAGTATTTCTGTTATGCCTAGAAAAATCTATGATATGCTTGAATTGCCACCGTTGGAAAAATATTATTTGGATGTTCATCTTGTTGATATTGCTGCAAAGAAACCTTTGGGGAAAGTTGATAATGTTCTTATTATGGTTAACAATAACCTGGTCCCCGTTGATTTTGTTGTTTTGGATATTGAATGCAATGCTTCTTGTCCAATTATATTGGGAAGACCGTTCCATAGAACAGTTGGTGTTGCTATTGATATGAGAGATGGGATTATTAAATATCAATTCCCACTCAAGAAAGGTATGAAACACTTCCCTAGAAAGAGAAAGAATTCATCTTATGACTCTATTATTAGAGAAAATTATGATTTTGATGCTTCTTCACTTGATAATACTTGATTCTCGCTCTTTTACTGCGCCTAGCTGAAAGGCATTAAAGGAAAGCACTTATGGGAGACACCCCATGTTTTATTTACAGTAATTTTTCTTTTTGTTGAATATTAGAAGTTATTACTACGGTAATGACCTCTCCTTATCATTTTTTTTTCGTTTTTGTCCCAAGAATAGCCTCTAATAGGAAGAAAGTAAGATTTAGGGAAGTTGTTGTCCTGAAAATAAATTATGTGTTGTTACCATAAAAATTCGTAAATATAGCCAGATCGGAATTTTGAGCTGTCATTGTTTATGCATATGACCCAGGTTATTATCTAACTTTCATTAGTTGACCACTTTTCGAGATAAGCAACAGAGGATTTTCAAAAAAATCGATATTTACCTGTTGTTCTGTTTTGACAGATTTCTGCACTATTTGCATTTGCCTCTTAAATCTCTTTCTTTTTGAGTTCTTTTGATCAAAGAGATTTTTGAAAGGTTGTTATAGTAGATTATGCTTTAATAGATGTTTGCTATATGTTAGTACTGAATGAAGGGATTCGTAGCATAGAAAACAAAAAAAATTCCTACCGCAAGAATGAAACACAAGCCAAGATCTAATCTAGTAGACGGTAGCAACGAGGAGATGATGAGACTAACCCTCGAAAATTCGCAAAGCTTAACGAGATTAGATCTCGGGGTGGATGTAGTCGATCACTTGCCGCTTGCAAAAGCGCGTAGAAGATCTTGATCTTGACGGTGCCACAATCGGGCAGCACCTCCGTACTCGGTCACACGTTCGGTGTTGATGAAGACGACGTCCTTCTCCCCGTTCCAGCGGGCAGCGGAAGTAGTAGATCCTCCTCGGAATCCCGGCATCACGACGTCGTGGTGGCGGTGGTGGTGGAGATCTCCGGCAGGGCTTCGCCTATGCGTTGCGGGAGAGATATGTGGAGGAGGGGCCCTAGGGTTTGGGGAGAGAGGGGACTAGGGCGCCGGCCACTTGGGGGCTGCGGCCTATGAGGCTTGGTTTGGCTGGCCCCCTCCCCTTGGCTCCTCATTATATAGGTGGAAATCCCCAAGAGTTGTAGTCCAAGTCTTCGAATAAGACCCCAACAACAAAACCTCCCAAAAGTGGGAAACCTACTCAAGGGGGGAGTCCTACTCAAGGTGGGACTCCCACCTTTCCATGAGGTGGGGTGGCCGGCCACCCTTGGTGGAGTCCACCTGGGACTCCTCCCCTTAGGGTTGGCCGGCCTAGCATGTGGAGTCCCTCCGGGACTCCACCTTCCATAGTGCGTTTCTTCCGGACTTTTCTAGAACATTCTAGAACCTTCCATAAATGCACCGGATCATTTCCAAACTTGGAATATGACTTCCTATATATGAATCTTATTCTCCGGACCATTCCGGAACTCCTCGTGATGTCCTGGATCCCATCCGAGACTCCGAACAAAACTTCGAACTCCATTCCATATTCCATATCTACTCAAACGACATCAAACCTTAAGTGTGTCACCCTACGGTTCGCGAACTATGCAGACATAGTTGAGACTTCTCTCCGACCAATAACCAATAGCGGGATCTGGAGATCCATAATGGCTCCCACATATTCAATGATGACTTGGCGATCGATTAAACCATTTACATACGATACTGATTCCCTTTGTCACGCGATATTTTACTTGTCCGAGGTTTGATCATCGGTATCTCGATACCTTGTTCAACCTCGTCTCCTGACAAGTACTCTTTACTCGTACCGTGGTATGTGGTCTCTTATGAACCATTCATATGCTTGCAAGCCATTTAGACGACATTCCACCGAGAGGGCCCGAGTATATCTATCCGTCATCGGGATGGACAAATCCCACTTGTTGATCCATATGCCTCAACTCATACTTTCCGGATACCTAATCCCACCTTTATAACCACCCATTTACGCAGTGGCGTTTGATGTAATCAAAGTACCCTTCGGGCATAAGTGATTTACATGATCTCATGGTCGAAAGGATTAGGTAACTATGTATCGAAAGCTTATAGCAAATGAACTTAATGACGTGATCTTATGCTACGCTTAATTGGGTGTGTCCATTACATCATTCACATAATGATATAACCTTGTCATTAATAACATCCAATGTTCATGATCACGAAATGATGATCATCTATTAATCAACAGGCTAGTTATACAAGAGGCTTACTAGGGACTCCTTGTTGTTTACATAACACACATGTATCAATGTTTCGGT
Source organism: Lolium rigidum (assembly GCF_022539505.1). NCBI lineage: Eukaryota > Viridiplantae > Streptophyta > Magnoliopsida > Poales > Poaceae > Lolium > Lolium rigidum. Next base: position 343,516,464 of record NC_061510.1, read on the forward strand.
TAATACAATTATAGCATGGTATATAAACATTTATCATAAACACAAAGATATATAATAACCAATTTATTATTGCCTCTTGGGCATATCTCCAACAATCTCCCACTTCCACTAGAGTCAATAATCTAGATTACATTGTAAGGTACCTAACACCCATGGCATTCTGGTGTTGGTCATGTTTTGCCCTAGGGAGAGCTTTAGTCAACGGATCTGCTACATTCGGATCGGTGTGTACTTTGCAAATCTTTACTTCTCCATCTTCGATGTACTCGCGAATCGAATGAAAGCGCAGCTTGATATGCTTCAGCTTCTTGTGTGACCTTGGTTCTTGTGCATTGGCGATGGCACCCATGTTGTCACAATAAATGACTAGTGGGTCCAATGCACTAGGTACCACACCAAGCTCAACAATGAACCTCTTCATCCATAACGCTTCCGATGAAGCCTCCGAAGCCGCTATGTATTCTGATTCTGTTGAAGACTTGCCATCGTGCACTGCTTGGAGCTGCACGAGCTTACCGCAGCACCATTCAATGTAAACATGTACCCAGACTGAGACTTAGAGTCATCGGGATCAGTGTTCCAACTTGTATCGGTGTAACTGGTTACAACGAGCTCTTGGTCACCTCCATAACAAAGAAACATATCCTTAGTTCTTTTCAAGTACTTCAGGATATTCTTGACCGCTGTCCAGTGTTCCATTCCTGGATCACTTTGATATCTGCTAGTCAAACTAACAGCATGCGCTATATCCGGTCTAGTACATAGCATGGCATACATGATAGAGCCTACTGCCGAGGCATAGGGGATCTGATTCATCCTCTCTCTTTCTTCTGCCGTAGCTAGACCTTGAGTCTTACTCAAGACCTTACCTGGCAACATCGGTAAGAATCCTTTCTTACTTTCATCCATTCTAAACTTCTTTAGAATCTTGTCCAGGTATGTACTCTGTGAAAGCCCTATTAGGCGTCTTGATCTATCTCTATAAATCTTGATGCCTAAAATGTACGCTGCTTCACCAAGGTCCTTCATTGAAAAACACTTATTCAAATAACCTTTTACACTTCTTAATAATTCTATATCATTCCCAATCAATAATATGTCATCTACATATAATATCAGGAATGCTACAGAGCTCCCACTCACTTTCTTGTAAATACGAGCCTCTCCATGGCACTTGTATAAACCCGAAGTCTTTGATCACCTTATCAAAGCGTCGGTTCCAACTCTGGATGCTTGCTTCGAGTCCATAAATGGAACGCTAAAGTTTGCATACCATGTTAGCATTTTTAGGATCGACAAAACCTTTGGGTTGTACCATATACAACTCTTCTTCAATGTCACCATTAAAGAACGCCGTTTTGACATCCATCTGCCAAATCTCATAATCGAAAAATGCAGCTATTGCTAACAAAATCCTCACAGACTTTAGCTTCGCTACAGGTGAGAAAGTCTCATCGTAGTCAACACCTTGAATTTGTCGGAAACCCTTTGCGACAAGTCGAGCTTTATAGACAGTAACATTACTGTCAGCATCTGTTTTTCTCTTGAAGATCCATTTATTCTCAATAGCCTTGCGGCTATCAGGTAGATCGATCAAAGTCCATACTTTGTTATCATACATGGATCCCATTTCGGATTTCATGGCTTCTTGCCATTTGTTGGAATCTGGGCTCATCATCGCTTCTTCATACGTCGCAGGGTCCTCATCATTGTTGTCCACAATCATGAGATTTAGACAAGGATCATACCAATCAGGAGTGGTACGTTCCCTAGTCGACCTGCGAGGTTCAGTAGCTACCTCGCTCGAAGTTTCATGATCATTATCATTAGCTTCCTCTGTTACCGGTGCGGGCGGCACAGGAACATCTTCCGGTACTGCGCTACTCTAATAAACGAGAGAAGGTTCAGTAACCTCGTCGAGTTCTATTTTTCTTCCAGTCACTTCTTTAGTGAGAAACTCTTTCTCAAGAAAGGTTCCGTTCTTAGCAACAAAGACTTTGCCTTCGGATCTGTGATAGAAAGTATACCCTATAGTTTCCTTAGGGTATCCTATGAAGACGCATTTCTCCGCTTTGGGTTCTAGCTTGTCCGGTTGTAACTTTTTTACATAGGCTTCGCAACCCCAAACTTTAAGGAACGACAGCTTAGGTTTCTTATTAAACCACAATTCATACGGTGTCGTTGCAACGGATTTCGATGGTGCCCTATTTAAAGTGAATGCAGCTGTCTCTAATGCATAACCCCAAAACGATAATGGCAAATCAGTAAGAGACATCATAGAACGAACCATATCTAAGAGAGTTCGATTACGACGTTCGGACACACCATTGCGTTGTGGTGTTCCCGGCGGTGTCAACTGTGAAAGTATTCCGCATTTCTTTAAATGCATGCCAAACTCATAACTCAGATATTCGCCTCCGCGATCAGAACGCAGAAACTTGATCTTCTTGTTACGTTGATTTTCTACTTCACTTTGGAATTCCTTAAACTTCTGGAAAGTTTTGGATTTATGTTTCATGAAATAGATATACCCATATCTACTCAGATCATCTGTGAAGGTTAGAACATAACGATAACCACCGCGCGAGGCTACACTCATTGGTCTACTATCGAGACTTAATAGAAATAAACCATTCTTCTCAGGCGCATGACCATAAAAGATATTATTCATAAAAATAGAACAACCATTATTCTCAGACTTGAATGAATAACTGTCTTGCATTAAACACGATCCACATATAATGTTCATGCTCAACGCAGGCACCAAATAACAATTATTGAGGTCTAAAACTAATCCCGATGGTAGATGTAGAGGGAGCGTGCCGACAGCGATCACATCGACCTTGGATCCATTTCCAACGCACATCGTCACTTCATCCCTCGCTAGGCTTCGTTTATTCCGTAGTTCTGTTTCGAGTTACAAATGTGAGCAACCGAACCGGTATCAAATACCCAGGCACTAGTACGAGAACCGGTGAGATAAACCTCTATAACATGTATATCGGATATACCTTTCTTCTTCTTGACAAGGCCGCTCTTCGGATCAGCCAAGTACTTGGGGCAATTCCGCTTCCGGTGCCCCTTCCCATTGCGATAATAGCGATCAGTATCAGGTTTAGGGCCACCCTTAGGCTTCTCAGGAGGCGCGGCAGCTTTCTTGCCGCCCTTCTTGAGGTCCGTCTTAGGTTTGCCCTGCTTCTTGAACTTGGTGGTCTTATTGACCATCAACACTTGGTGCTCTTTCTGTATCTTAACCTCAGCAGATTTCAGCATGGAGAAGAGTTCAGGTAACTCCTTGTTCATGTTACGCATATTGTAGTTCATCACGAAGTTCTTGTAACTTGGTGGCAGTGATTGGAGAACACGATGAATACCCAGCTGGTTAGGGAACACAATCCCCAAGTCACTGAGCTTCCTCGCGTGTCCGGACATAGCGAACACGTGCTCACTAACGGAGCTGCCCTCTTCCATCATGCAGCCAAAGAACTGCTTCGAGGCCTCATAGCTCTCCACGGCCGCATGTCAACACCCGGATTTTTAAGTCCGGATGCCTATTATTTCATTCATCGCAATCCCAGGAATAATGTTGTTGCGAGGCATAATAGTCGAATATCATAGTCATCATTTATTACAAACCATATTGTCTTACAACTTGAATCACATGATCCATATTACACAAATAGTTGATCTATTGATCAACGAACAACACAAGTTCATAGCGGAAGCGTAAAGATAAATGGACGCTCTAGTCCACAGGCCAACGCTTGACGTCGGAAGACTCCTAGTTGTCATAGGCGTCCTGCTGGTCATCTCCTTGGTAGTTCTGTTCGTCTTCATACTCTGGCCATTTGAATAGCCAGGGACAAAGCCGTGAGTACTTTAAGTACTCGCAAACTAATACTAGTGTAAGTGCTAACAATTCTAGTAAGGGGTGCTAAGCTCTAGTTTAATTTGCATAAAGCCAATTTTAGTTCACAAGTATTTGAGCAAAGACTTATTCATGTGCTACACTACTCAAGTGGGAACATTAGTGTCATTCCCACCACTTAGTGGCGATTCAAAAACAAGTCACCATTCACCATTTATTTTCACCAACATTATCAAGAATCTGACACTGGAAACTGTATGGCCTTTCCAACCGTCCGTAACCGTGGACACGGCTATTCGAATAGATTTACACTCTGCAGAGGTTGCACACTTGTGCCACAACATTTGATTTCATCCGTCGGGATAACCCCGAATAATCGTAACCCACTACGCGGATCATCAACCATAACTTTTCACTTACAAACCCTAGTATGGGCACCTCTCCCCATGAGCTTGGCCTCCCAGTGAAGACCAACTGTCAACCTGGGAACTGCACAGGGCTTGGCCGTACAATTCACCTCAATTCACATCATTTCTCAACAATGGAGGCAGCCTCGGCATAACCCCTATGATGTGTGTTCAGAGGGAACCCATACTAAGATGTATAAATTTCCAGTTAAGCCCTACCCATAATCAGGTATTGTGGGGGTACTTAAAAATTGGAAAGGTATCGCATCCAAACCAATATCAGTTTTATATCAAAAATCACTATCTTCTCTTGGTCATATTCATCTTCAAATTTCATTCAATGGAATGATTCACCATTCCAAGGTTTCAAATTCAAATCACATGTTCCCATCTAGAGTAGTCAAATTTTAGTATTTAACACTAGCACTAATCATGAGGGGTGCTATATTGCTTGGCTAGCTTGGGACTACTTTGCTACTCTAGTAATCTTCTCCACTTAGACCAAGTTAACTGATTAAATTAACTCTTTAAATAAACAAGTTAAAACTTGTAGGGTAAAAACTTGGAATAGGATTTTGGTAAGAAATGTAAGACTAATGGTGCCTTGCCCCAAAGGGGCTTTGCACTTGCAAGAATATTAGCTTGCCTTGGTAGTTCTCAAGGTGTTCCTCTTCCTCCTCTTGGTACAATCCTTCCTCCTCCTGGTATTCTCCGGTGCTAGCGTCTAAATTTGAATACGAGGTATAATCACTCAACAAGCTCAAGAGCTATACTAAGCACATCATCACTTCACACAAACTAGGCTAGGCACACATTTAATACCATTAGGTACATTGGTTTTCTTTACTTAGGAAAAATAATTTCCTCTCATTACATATGTAAATGATAGTGTCCATTTAGTTCTTGAGGAAAATAATTTCCTCTCATTAAATCTTCTTAAGATTTAACTTCCTCAACAATCATGCATGAAAGCATGATGACTTAAGTCAACCATTCATCATCATTATTTGAGAAAATGATTTAAAATGAGGTAGAATACCTCATACTATTTCACAATGCTAATTATGATTTAATATCACCAAGTATTTCATATGAGAGCAATGTGACCAGGGTCTAAACTTCATATGAAAGTACTTGGGACAGATTTAAATGAAGTGAAACACTCCATATGATTTGTATAATAGTTTTGGACAATATCACTTAACTAAAAGTAGCCATATAGTCCTTTATTTAAACTAGGGCATGATCATTCAAAGTGACCACACCATTTTATTGCAGAAACAATTAGTGTAAGTTACATGTGAGCTATTGGAGTTGGAATTAACTAAATATCAATTTTGGTTGATTTTTAATATTTATTGAGTGTGAAAAAGTCCCTGCCTTCATCTTTTTATCACTTTATTTCTAAAACAAATCTCAAGGTGAGACAGTGGCAAGTTGTAGAACTTTTCAATAGCTTTCCAACAATATAAAATTTGTTAAATTTGGCCAAGCCAAACAGATTCTATTTAATTTCTAAGTTGGGTCCAGTATTGAATTTGAATTGTATTTATTAAACGAAATTTGAATTAAACGGGCTGGCGGGAACTAGTTTGGGCCGCAATGGTTTGAATTACAGCAAATCGGCCCAGTAACGCATCCAGTGCGCGTGGGCTTGCTGATAGTGTGGGTCCCGCATGTTAGCGGCTGTTAAACCCGAAACGGTATGAACTAACGTGGGGTGTTAGATTAGATCCTCATCGGACGGCTCACGTGCATCGTCGTCTCCGACGAGATGTCGTAGCTTCTCCGGCGAGCCTAGGGGGTCGAAGAGCTAACCAGGGGTCCGGCGAGCGGCGGCGGTGTTCAGGGCGAGGTTGTCGACGATGAGGAAGCAGCCTGTAGCAGTGGCGGAGCTCGAGGCAGCCTGGATCAACGGCGATTTCTCCAGGGCTTCCGCGGCTCCGATCGTCCAATTGGGGCTGCTCCGGCGTCGATTGGGGTGGCTAACGGTATGAGGCGAAGCGGTGAAGGGTGGAGAGCATGGTGGTGTGCTTGGTTTGCTCAGGGGAGTCCTCTATTTATAGGAGGAAGAGGGTGCTGCGGGGCAGGGTTAGGGTCGACATGCGCGCGGCGTTTCCGGCGAGGTAGGGAGCTAGGCGTTGGCGCCGTGGTGTTCACGACGTCACGGCGGTCCTCTGAGCGTCAACGGCGCGGCGAGTCGTGGCGTACATTGGTCGGGTCCTGGCGTGTACTGTCGCGGCCGTGGCGGGCGGGCGCGTCCTCTCCGGCAACGGTAGGCGCTAGGTGGTGATGCCAGCTTGTCCGGCGAGCTCCGCGTGGCGCGAAGGGTACCAGGGCAAGCGGAGGTGGTCGGGGTACGGCGGAGTACGGCGAGCGACGTGTGGCCGTGTCGCGCGCGTCCGTGCGCTGGTGACGTCGCCATGCCGTTGGCGGCGTACCTGGGGCATCGTGGGCGCGCTCCGTCCGGGGCGTGTCGGCGTCCTTGCGCCCAACGGCTGGTACGGGCGATCTCAAGAGATCAAGGGCAAGCTGTTTGGCATGGTGGCTCGGGCTAGTGAGGTAGGGAGGGAGGTGAGGCATGTCGATGGGGAACGTGGCCGGCATGGCCATGGCCACGCCATGTTTGGCCTCCTCCTTGATGTCTCCATGCATGGGATAGATGGAGTGGGTCCAGGGGTCATGGCTGAGCCAATTGGTGCTCAAGAGATGGCATGGTTTGATCAATTTTTGAAAATTGGTGATCTTGCAATTGTTTCAAAGTCTCCTCTTTACTTGATCCTAACTTTTGATCCAAGATGATTTTGGTGTGATGATCTTTACAGAAGTTGTTCACCTTGTTGTTTACTTGGATGACATGCAAAGAATGGGACTTGTTTAGTTTGAAAAACTTGAATTGCAAAGGTTCAAAGTAGGGACCAGATTATAAATTGCAGTTTTGACCATTATTCTATGTGATCCCATTTTGAGTTTGGATTTGATTTGTTTTGTGTTTCTTTGATTCCAAAAGTTGTAGTAAGCGTTTAGTAATATAAAACAACTAATGGTGAACACAAAAATGATCTAGGGTAAAGATTTGCAAAAATGGCCTAAGCCATATGTTAGGGTTTTTAGGGTTTTATTCTTATTTGATTTCTTTCTCTTTTTGATTTATTTGGTTTGTGATCTTCACTTGATCATTTTAAGGTTTTAGAGTCTATCATATAAACAACAAAACAATCATCATGGCATATCACTCAAAATGCACAAGTCCTATGCAGGGCACTATATGCAATTTAAAAGTTTTTGTGTTGGTTCTGAATTTTGGATCTCTGGAATTCTTCTTCTCTCTTTTATTGAAATTTGGGATGTTACACCGCATGAGTTTCAAAGATAACTTTGAGCTCACGCATCATATCACAAGGGTCGTGGTGCTCAAAACGCTTTTGGAGCTCTGCCTCTAGGATGCATAGGATGGCACACTGAACTTGAGAGTAGACTTTAGCCCGAGTCTCGAAAACATTCTTTTCTTCCTCGGATACTGCAGGGGGTCGTGGGGAACCTAGCGGTGCATCAAGCACATATTGCAGATTTCCGCCATTGAGGAAGATCCTCACATGACGGAACCAGTCGGTGAAGTTGCTAACATTGCTTTTAAGCTTTTCTTTCTCTAGGAACTGGTTAAAATTGATTGATGGGGACGCCATGATCTACAACATATATTTGCAATAGTTTAGACTAAGTTTATGACAAATTGAGTTCAAATTTTAATTTAACAAAATTAAAAACTAGGTGAACTCCCACTCAAAACAATATCCCTCGCATTTTCTTAGTGAACACACGAACCAAATCCACCACACCAAGTCCGATCATGACGAACAAGATGTAATTTCAATGGCGAAGACCCAAGTGTTCATCATATCAATCATATGACTCATGCTCTACCTTTCGGTATCCCGTGTTCCGTGACCATGTATGTACATGCTAGGCTCGTCAAGGCAACCTTAGTACCCGCGTGTACAAAACTGGCTTGTACCCGTTGTATGCACATGTAGAATCTATCACACCCGATCATCACGAGATGCTTCGAAACGACAAGTCTTAGCAACGGTGCATACTAAGGATGAACACTTTATTATCTTGATATTTAGTGAGAGGGATCATCTTATAATGCTACCGTCGCGATCTAAGCAAAATAAGATGCATAAAAGGATTAACATCACATGCAATTCATATGTGATATGATATGGCCCTTTTGTCTTTGCGCCTTTGATCTTCATCTCCAAAGCACGGACATGATCCTCCATCATCAACGGGCATGATCTCCATCATCGTCGGCGTAGCACCAAGGTCAATGGCGCCGTCTTCATGATTGTCCTCCATGTAGCAACTATTACAACTACTTTGAAATACTACTCAACAAGAAATTTAAAGACAACCATAAGGCTCCTGCCGGTTGCCACAATACAATAATGATCATCTCATACATATTCATCATCACATTATGGCCATATCACATCACCAAACTCTGCAAAAACAAGTTAGACGGTTCTAATTTGGTTTGCATATTTTACGTGGTTTAGGGTTTTCGCATAAGATCCAATCTACCTACGAACATGAACCACAACGGTGATACTAGTGTTGTCAATAGAAAGAGTAAATTGGATCTTCACTATAGTGGGAGAGACAGACACCCGCAAAGCCACTTATGCAATACAAGTTGCATGTCGAACGTGGAGCAAGTCTCATGAACGCGGTCATGTAAAGTTAGCCCGAGCCGCTTCATCCCACAATGCCGCAAGATGCAAAGTACACGAACTAGAGACAACAAAAGCATCAACGCCCACAAAACAACTGTGTTCTACTCGTGCAACCAATCTATGCATAGACACTGCTCTAATACCACTGAAGGGATTCGTAGCATAGAAAACAAAAAATTTCCTACCGCAAGAACAAAACACAAGCCAAGATCTAATCTAGTAGACGGTAGCAACGAGGAGATGATGAGGCTAACCCTCGAAGATTCGCAAATCTTAACGAGATTAGATTTCGGGGTGGATGTAGTCGATCACTTGCCGCTTGCAAAAGCGCGTAGAAGATCTTGATCTTGACGGTGCCACAATCGGGCAGCACCTCCGTACTCGGTCACACGTTCGGTGTTGATGAAGACAACGTCCTTCTCCCCGTTCCAGCGGGCAGCGGAAGTAGTAGATCCTCCTCGGAATCCCGGCAGCACGACGGCGTGGTGGCGGTGGTGGTGGAGATCTCCGGCAGGGCTTCGCCTATGCGCTGCGGGAGAGATATGTGGAGGAGGGGCGCTAGGGTTTGGGGAGAGACGGGACTAGGGCGCCGGCCACTTGGGGGTTGCGGCCTATGAGGCTTGTTGTGGCCGGCCCCCTCCCCTTGGCTCCTCATTATATAGGTGGAAATCCCAAAGAGTTGTAGTACAAGTCTTCGAATAAGACCCCAACAACAAAACCTCCCAAAAGTGGGAAACCTACTCAAGGGGGGAGTCCTACTCAAGGTGGGACTCCCACCTTTCCATGAGGTGGGGTGGCCGGCCACCCTTGGTGGAGTCCACCTGGGACTCCTCCCCTTAGGGTTGGCCGGCCTAGCATGTGGAGTTCCTCTGGGACTCCACCTTCCATAGTGCGTTTCTTCCGGACTTTTTCTAGAACCTTCTAGAACCTTCCATAAATGCACCGGATCATTTCCAAACTTGGAATATGACTTCCTATATATGAATCTTATTCTCCGGACCATTCCGGAACTCCTCGTGATGTCATGGATCCCATCTGAGACTCTGAACAAAACTTCGAACTCCATTCCATATTCCATATCTACTCAAACAACATCAAACCTTAAGTGTGTCACCCTACGGTTCGCGAACTATGCAGACATAGTTGAGACTTATCTCCGACCAATAACCAATAGCGGGATCTGGAGATCCATAATGGCTCCCACATATTCAACGATGACTTAGTGATCGATTGAACCATTTACATACGATACCGATTCCCTTTGTCACGCGATATTTTACTTGTCCGAGGTTTGATCATCGGTATCTCGATACCTTGTTCAACCTCGTCTCCTGACAAGTACTCTTTACTCGTACCGTGGTATGTGGTTTCTTATGAACCATTCATATGCTTGCAAGCCATTTAGACGACATTCCACCGAGAGGGCCCAGAGTATATCTATCCGTCATCGGGATGGACAAATCCCACTGTTGATCCATATGCCTCAACTCATACTTTCCGGATACCTAATCCCACCTTTATAACCACCCATTTACGCAGTGGCGTTTGATGTAATCAAAGTACCCTTCCGACATAAGTGATTTACATGATCTCATGGTCGAAAGGATTAGGTAACTATGTATCGAAAGCTTATAGCAAATGAACTTAATGACGTGATCTTATGCTACGCTTAATTGGGTGTGTCCATTACATCATTCACATAATGATATAACCTTGTCATTAATAACATCCAATGTTCATGATCACGAAACGATGATCATCTATTAATCAACAAGCTAGTTATACAAGAGGCTTACTAGGGACTCCTTGTTGTTTACATAACACACATGTATCAATGTTTCGGTTAATACAATTATAGCATGGTATATAAACATTTATCATAAACACAAAGATATATAATAACCAATTTATTATTGCCTCTTGGGCATATCTCCAACACTGAACACAAGTGGATTTGTTTATTTTGATTGTACTAATACTGCTAATGAAGAATTGTGTGAAGTTTTTGTATGAAGGAAGTTTTCAAGTGTAGGGAGAGAAGAATGATGTGATGAGATGAAAAATGGATAAAAGCTCAAGCTTGGGGATGCCCCTGCACCCCAAGACATATTCAAGAGGTACAAGCGTCAAAGCATGAGGATGCCCTAGGCATCCCCTCTTCATCAACAAAGCAACTGGTCATCTCTCTATACGCTATATTTTTATTGCTTCATACGCTATGTATTATTCTTCGAGCATCTTTAATTTTGGTTTTAGTTTAGTTTTGTTTTTTTGATGTATCATATGTTGGATCCCGGTACATTTGTTTTGGATAAAGACCCGCTCATTTTTAATTGCATAGAACGCTCTAGTTTTCAATGTTATTGTTCTATGCGTGTTCTAGTTTTCTGGTATTGCGTTTAGCTCTTGTTCTTTCACTTAAATTTTGTTCAGAGCATGTTAGTATTCTTTATTTATGTATGATTAGCTCTCTGGTCCATATTGTATTTCATCTCTGAGAGTTATTTCAAATAAGTTGATTGGTGTTGGATACGAGTAAAATATTTCATGATTATAGTGATGCAAAAGGAAGCTTGTCTAAACTGTGGTATAGACTTTGGCATGTCATGTTGAATGTTATTCTTACCATATGCTTAGTATTTATTGTTGTAGCATGACTGGTTTCAAATGGCCGAGAGTGCATAATGTGTCATTAAAAGAATCATGTGTTGTTTCTATCATAAATGCATAGTATTGTGGTATTGTCCTTTGATGCTTTATTGGGTTGAGTTGGCGCATGCTTATAACATGTTATGACTATAACCAGTCAACTAAAGCCTCTATGATCATTTAGTTTTTAACTTGTAACATCACTTTATGCTTTGATTGATAATGTTTTGTCGCTATGCATGATTATGGCCATTATTGCTCTCTTAGTTGGTCGCTTTCAGTCTTTTTGCTAGCTTTCACCTGTACCGAGTATGAACTCTACTCGTGCATCCAACCACATAAACCCAAAATTGCCAATTGTGTCCACCATATCTACCTATATGTGGTATTTCACCGTCACTCCCAAGTAAATTGCTTGTGTGCTACCTTTAACCTTATAGCTCATGGGAAAGTAGTCTAAAAACTATTGCGGTAAGTATTATGTCCTATGCATTTTTAGTTCTTATAAGTTTCTTGTTGTGTGATAACCATGCTGTCATGGGGAACACCATCATAATGCCTTCGTTGAATATCATGTGAAATAGTATGCATGCTCATCTTGTTTGAAGTAAGGAAGATTTATCATGAGTTGCAAAGATTGGAGTATGCATATTGTTAGAGAGGAACATTGGGCCGCCAACTAAAGCCATGCTCACACGGTGGAAGTTTCAGCTAGGCAAAAGTCCAAATATCTGTTGTCCTTTTTTCCCGGTATGGATGTCCAAAAAAGTAGAGTTTCATCAAAATTGAGAAATAAAATGAGATTCATCTCCTAAGGACCTTTGTACAGGAGGCAAGGAGGTACCCCTTTGTAACACTTGGTTAAAACATATGTATGTGATGAAAATCCATAGAAGTCCAAGCTAATTAGGACAAGGTGTGAGCACTATTAGTATATTATGCATGAGGCAAGCAAACTTATAGGAAGTAATTATGCATAAGCCATACTATTTATCACTACCGTTGACATGAGTTGCATGTGGTGACCCGGCATACCACTGCGTGGTGTAGTATGCAAGTCTGACATAACACCAATGAAACACCGTTCCACTAGTATTACATCGCTCAGAGTGGTACAACAGAAACATATGCGGGTCCAAGGTATGTCTATAGAATTACATACGAGACTGCATTACGGAAGATCAGCACATGACCTCCTACTTTATAATGAGGTAAATCTGCAAATAAACTCCAGAAGAACGACTCGTAGTCTAATCCTATCACGAACTCTATTTGTAGAGTATTTAACTAGCTATAGAGGCTATGAATAGATTCTAACTAAATAGGAGCTAGGTTTAGGAAGCTAGTTCCCTTCTATGGCTAATCTAGGTTTTATCCTTGTTGGATGTGGTGTTTGACTCTTCTGACAGGTTCCTGTCCCTTGAAGTAGTTGTTGACTCCTTGGTCTTCGAGTTGCACTGTAGATCCTCCTTCGATGCCTCCATATCTAAGTAGGGGATTTAAGAGTGGAATGAGTACGAGCGTACTCAACAAGTTCATTATAGGAAAGAGGTGTTTAATTCACTAGCTACGGCCATGGACCAGAAAGTCCAAGACGATGCAGGTTTTTGTAATCATTTCTTCAAAAGGTTGCTTTTATTCAGAAGAACTATGTCCGTCAGCCTTCACCGGTTTACTAGAACTTCATGGAGTTCCTTTCCGGCAGCGTTCGCAGTTCCATATCTCGGAACAGGGAGTGACAGGTCACAATTTGTTACACTCTGCAGAGGTGTGTTTCTTTACCCATAAGAGATCTTAACCTTGGTGCCAACCGGGCAATTTCCCCGTCCACACTTCCATTGGTGTGAGGCACGGTATAAGGTCCTAGTCAATAATGCATTCTTCCGCGACCTCGCACACCCACCCTTTGTTGCAGCTCCAACCCCGGGTCCTCGCCAGTGAGCGTACCCCTATGGATAGCCTCCGACCCCGATGATACGTCTCCGACGTATCGATAATTTCTTATGTTCTATGCCATATTATTGATGATACCTACATGTTTTATGCACACTTTATGTCATATTCGTGCATTTTACGGAACTAACCTATTAACAAGATGCCGAAGTGCCGGTTCTGTTTTCTGCTGTTTTTGGTTTCGAAATCCTAGTAACGAAATATTCTCGGAATTGGACGAAACGAAGACCCAGGGGCCTATTTTTCCACGGAGCTTCCGGAAGACCGAAGAACATACGAAGTGGGGCCACGAGGTGGCGACACCACATGGCGGCGCGGCCAAGGGGGGCCCGCGCCGCCCTATGGTGTGGGCCCCTCGTCGGGCCCCCGACTCGCCCTTCCGCCTACTTAAAGCCTCCGTCGCGAAACCCCGATGCGAAAAACCACGATACGGAAAACCTTACCGAGACGCCGCCGCCGCCGATCCCATCTCGGGGGATTCGGAGATCTCCTCCGGCACCCCGCCGGAGAGGGGATTCATCTCCCGGAGGACTCTACACCGCCATGGTCGCCTCCGGAGTGATGAGTGAGTAGTTCACCCCTGGACTATGGGTCCATAGCAGTAGCTAGATGGTTGTCTTCTCCTCATTGTGCTTCATTGTTGGATCTTGTGAGCTGCCTAACATGATCAAGATCATCTATCTGTAATACTCTATGTTGTGTTTGTCGGGATCCGATGGATAGAGAATACCATGTCACGTTAATTATCAAGTTATTACATATGTGTTGTTTATGATCTTGCATGCTCTCCGTTACTAGTAGAGGCTCTGGCCAAGTTTTTGCTTTTAACTCCAAGAGGGAGTATTTATGCTCGATAGTGGGTTCATGCCCGCATTGACACCTGGGACAGTGACGAGAAAGTTCTAAGGTTGTGTTGTGCTTGTTGCCACTAGGGATAAAACATTGGCGCTATGTCCGAGGATGTAGTTGTTGATTACATTACGCACCATACTTAATGCAATTGTCTCGTTGCTTTGCAACTTAATACTGGAAGGGGTTCGGACGATAACCTCGAAGGTGGACTTTTTAGGCATAGATGCGGTTGGATGGCGGTCTATGTACTTTGTCATAATGCCCAATTAAATCTCACTATACTTATCATGTCATGTATGTGCATTGTTATGCCCTCTCTATTTGTCAATTGCCCGACTGTAATTTGTTCACCCAACATGCTTTTATCTTATGGGAGAGACACCTCTAGTGAACTCGTGGACCCCGGTCCATTCTTTTAATACTTGAAATACAAATCTGCTTGCAATACTTGTTTTACTATTTTCTCTGCAAACAATCATCTTCCACACAATACGGTTAATCCTTTGTTACAGAGCAAGCCGGTGAGATTGACAACCTCACTCGTTTCGTTGGGGCAAAGTACTTTGGTTGTGTTGTGCAGGTTCCACGTTGGCGCGGAATCTCCGGTGTTGCGCCGCACTACATCCCGCCGCCATCAACCTTCAACGTGCTTCTTGACTCCTACTGGTTCGATTAAACCTTGGTTTCTTGCGAGGAAACTTGCCGCTGTGCGCATCACACCTTCCTCTTGGGGTTCCCAACGGACGTGTCAACTACACGCATCAAGCAAATTTACGGCGCCGTTGCGGGAGATCAAGACACGCTGCAAGGGGAGTCTCCACTTCTCAATCTCTTTACTTTGTTTTTGTCTTGCTTTATTTTATTTACTACTTTGTTTGCTGCACTTATATCAAAACACAAAAAAATTAGTTGCTAGCTTTACTTTATTTGCTGTCTTGTTTGCCATATCAAAAACACAAAAAAATTAGTTTACTTGCATTCACTTTATCTAGTTTGCTTTATTTACTATTGCTAAAATGGCCAACCCTGAAAATACTAAGTTGTGTGACTTCACTAGCACAAATAATAATGATTTCTTATGCACACCTATTGCTCCACCTGCTACTACAGCAGAATTCTTTGAAATTAAACCTGCTTTACTTAATCTTGTCATGAGAGAGCAATTTTCTGGTGTTAGTTCGATGATGCTCGCTGCCCATCTCAATAATTTTGTTGAACTATGTGAAATGCAAAAGTATAAAGATGTAGATGGTGACATTATAAAATTAAAATTGTTCCCTTTCTCATTAAGAGGAAGAGCTAAAGATTGGTTGCTATCTCTCGCCTAAGAATAGTATTGATTCCTCGGACTAAATGCAAGGATGCTTTTATTGGTAGATATTATCCCCCTGCTAAAATTATATCATTGAGGAGTAGCATAATGAATTTTAAACAATTAGATAATGAACATGTTGCTCAAGCTTGGGAAAGAATGAAATCTCTGGTTAAAAATTGCCCAACCCATGGACTGACTACTTGGATGATCATCCAAACCTTCTATGCAGGACTAAATTTTTCTTCGCGGAATTTATTGGATTCAGCTGCTGGAGGTACCTTTATGTCCATCACTCTTGGTGAAGCAACAAAGCTCCTTGATAATATGATGGTTAATTACTCTGAATGGCACACGGAAAGAGCTCCACAAGGTAAGAAGGTAAATTCCGTTGAAGAATCCTCTTCCTTGAATGATAAGGTTGATGCTATTATGTCTATGCTTGCGAATGATAGGACTAATGTTGATCCTAATAATGTTCCATTAGCTTCATTGGTTGCCCAAGAAGAACATGTTGATGTAAACTTCATTAAAAATAATAATTTCAACAACAATGCTTATCGGAACAATTCTAGTAATAACTATAGGCCATATCCTTATAATAATGGTAACGGTTATGCTAATTCTTATGGGAATTCTTACAACAATAATAGGAATACACCCCCTGGACTTGAAGCTATGCTTAAAGAATTTATTAGCACACAAACTGCTTTTAACAAATCTGTTGAGGAAAAGCTCAATAAAATTGATATTCTTGTTTCTAGAGTTGATAGTCTTGCCTCTGATGTTGATCTTTTGAAATCGAAAGTTATGCCTAATAGGGATATTGAAAATAAAATTGTTACTACAGAAAATGCCATCCAAGTTAGAATTAATGAGAATATAAGATTAATGGCTGAACTGCGTGCTAGGTGGGATAGAGAAGAAAATGAAAAACTAGCTAAAGAGAAAAATGTAGCTAAAGTTTGGACTATTACCACCACTAGCAATGCTAATGATTCACATGTTGCTGCACCTCCTACTATCAATGGTAAAATGATTGGTGTTGGAAATGTTTCTACTCCTAGTGCAAAGCGCGCAAAATTACTCGAAACTCGCTAAAACTCGCTGAACCGCTTGTGATAAAACTGCTGAAATTTTTTCCAACCTTGGGGATGATAATCCCATTGCTTTAGATTGTAATGATTTAGATTTTTATGATTGCCACATCTCTGAAGTCATAAAGTTCTTAAAAAAACTTGCTAAAAGTCCCAATGCTAGCGCTATAAACTTGGCTTTCACAAAACATATTACAAATGCTCTCATAAAAGCTAGAGAAGAGAAACTAAAACTTGAAACTTCTATTCCTAGAAAGCTAGAGGATGGTTGGGAGCCCATCATTAAAATGAGAGTCAAAGATTTTGATTGTAATGCTTTATGTGATCTTGGTGCAAGTATTTCGTTATGCCTAAGAAAGTCTATGATATGCTTGACTTGCCACCATTGAAGAATTGTTATTTGGATGTTAATCTCGCCGATAATGCTAAAAAGAAACCTTTGGGGAGAGTTGACAATGTTCATATTATGGTTAACAATAACCTTGTCCCCGTTGATTTTGTTGTCTTGGATATTGAATGCAATGCATCTTGCCCCATTATATTGGGAAGACCTTTTCTTCGAACCGTTGGTGCTACTATTGATATGAAGGAAGGTAATATTAAATATCAATTTCCTCTCAAGAAAGGTATGGAACACTTCCCTATAAAGAGAATGAAGTTACCTTATGATTCTATTATTAGAACAAATTATGATGTTGATGCTTCATCTCTCGATGTTACTTGAGATACACTTTCGCGCCTAGGCTGAAAGGCGTTAAAGAAAAGCGCTTATGGGAGACAACCCATGTTTTTACTACAGTATTTTTGTTTTATATTTGTGTCTTGGAAGTTGTTTACTACTGTAGCAACCTCTCCTTATCTTAGTTTTATGTTTTGTTGTGCCAAGTAAAGTCTTTGATAGAAAAGTAAGTACTAGATTTGGATTACTGCGCAGTTCCAGATTTCTTTGCTTGTCACGAATCTGGGTCTATCTCCCCGTAGGTAGCTCAGAAAATTAAGCCAATTTACGAGCATGATCCTCAGATATGTACGCAACTTTCATTCAATTTGAGCATTTTCATTTGAGCAAGTCTGGTGGCCTAATAAAATCCATCTTTACGGACTGTTCTGTTTTGACAGATTCTGTCTTTTATTTCGCATTGCCTCTTTTGCTATGTTGGATGAATTTCTTTGATCCATTAATGTCCAGTAGCTTTATGCAATGTCCAGAAGTGTTAAGAATGATTGTGTCACCTCTAAACATGTGAATTTTTATTATGCACTAACTCTCTAATGAGTTGTTTCGAGTTTGGTGTGGAGGAAGTTTTCAAGGATCAAGAGAGGAGTATGATGCAATATGATTAAGGAGAGTGAAAGCTCTAAGCTTGGGGATGCCCCGGTGGTTCACCCCTGCATATTCTAAGAAGACTCAAGCGTCTAAGCTTGGGGATGCCCAAGGCATCCCCTTCTTCATCGACAACATTATCGGGTTCCTCCCCTGAAACTATATTTTTATTCCGTCACATCTTATGCACTTTGCTTGGAGCGTCGGTTTGTTTTTGTTTTTTGTTTTGTTTGAATAAAATGGATCCTAGCATTCACTTTATGGGAGAGAGACACGCTCCGCTGTAGCATATGGACGAATATGTCCTTAGGCTCTACTCATAGTATTCATGGCGAAGTTTCTTCTTTGTTAAATTGTTATATGGTTGGAATTGGAAAATGCTACATGTAGTAACTCTAAAATGTCTTGGATAATTTGATACTTGGCAATTGTTGTGCTCATGTTTAAGCTCTTGCATCATATACTTTGCACCCATTAATGAAGAAATACTTAGAGCTTGCTAATTTGGTTTGCATATTTGGTTTCTCTAGAGTCTAGATAACATCTAGTATTGAGTTTTGAACAACAAGGAAGACGGTATGGAGTCTTATAATGTTTACAATGTGTCTTTTATGTGAGTTTTGCTGTACCGTTCATCCTTGTGTTTGTTTCAAATAACCTTGCTAGCCTAAACCTTGTATCGAGAGGGAATACTTCTCATGCATCCAAAATACTTGAGCCAACCACTATGCCATTTGTGTCCACCATACCTACCTACTACATGGTATTTATCCGCCATTCCAAAGTAAATTGCTTGAGTGCTACCTTTAAAAGTCCATCATTCACCTTTGCAATATATAGCTCATGGGACAAACAGCTTAAAAACTATTGTGGTATTGAATATGTACTTATGCACTTTATCTCTTATTAAGTTGCTTGTTGTGCGATAACCATGTTTCTGGGGACGCCATCAACTATTCTTTGTTGGATATCATGTGAGTTGCTATGCATGTCCATCTTGTCTGAAGCAAGAGAGATCTACCACCTTCATGGTTGGAGCATGCATATTGTTAGAGAAGAACTTTGGGCCGCTAACTAAAGCCATGATTCATGGTGGAAGTTTCAGTTTGGACATATATCCTCAATCTCATATGAGAATAATAATTGTTGCCACATGCTTATGCATTAAAGAGGAGTCCATTATCTGTTGTCCATGTTGTCCCGGTATGGATGTCTAAGTTGAGAATAATCAAAAGCGAGAAATCCAAAATGCGAGCTTTCTCCTTAGACCTTTGTACAGAGCGGCATGGAGGTACCCCATTGTGACACTTGGTCAAAACATGTGCATTGCAAAGATCCGGTAGTCCAAGTTAATTAGGACAAGGTGCGGGCACTATTAGTATACTATGCATGAGACTTGCAACTTGTAAGATATAATGTACATAACTCATATGCTTTATTACTACCGTTGACAAAATTGTTTCATGTTTTCAAAATAAAAGCTCTAGCACAAATATAGCAATCGATGCTTTCCTCTTTGAAGGACCATTCTCTTTACTTTTATGTTGAGTCAGTTCACCTATTTCTCTCCACCTCAAGAAGCAAACACTTGTGTGAACTGTGCATTGATTCCTACATATTTGCATATTGTACTTGTTATATTACTCTATGTTGACAATTATCCATGAGATATACATGTTAAAAGTTGAAAGCAACCGCTGAAACTTAATCTTCCTTTGTGTTGCTTCAATACCTTTACTTTGATTTATTGCTTTATGAGTTAACTCTTATGCAAGACTTATTAATACTTGTCTTGAAGTACTATTCATGAAAAGTCTTTGCTTTATGATTCACTTGTTTACTCATGTCATTACCATTGTTTTGATCGCTGTATCCACTACATATGTTTACAAATAGTATGATCAAGGTTATGATGGCATATCACTTCGAGAAATTATCTTTGTTATCGTTTTACCTGCTCGGGACGAGCGTAACTAAGCTTGGGGATGCTTGATACGTCTCCGACGTATCGATAATTTCTTATGTTCTATGCCATATTATTGATGATACCTACATGTTTTATGCACACTTTATGTCATATTCGTGCATTTTCCGGAACTAACCTATTAACAAGATGCCGAAGTGCCGGTTCTCGTTTTCTGCTGTTTTTGGTTTCAGAAATCCTAGTAACGAAATATTTTCGGAATTGGACGAAACAAAGACCCAGGGGCCTATTTTTCCACGGAGCTTCCAGAAGACCGAAGAACATACGAAGTGGGGCCACGAGGTGGCAACACCACATGGCGGCGCGGCCAAGGGGGGGCCCGCACCGCCCTATGGTGTGGGCCCCTCGTCAGGCCCCCGACTCTGCCCTTCCGCCTACTTAAAGCCTCCGTTGCGAAACCCCTGATGCGAAAAACCACGATACGGAAAACCTTACTGAGACGCCGCCGCCGCCGATCCCATCTCGGGGATTCTCGGAGATCTCCTCCGGCACCCCGCCGGAGAGGGGATTCATCTCCCGGAGGACTCTACACCGCCATGGTCGCTCTCCGGAGTGATGAGTGAGTAGTTCACCCCGGACTATGGGTCCATAGCAGTAGCTAGATGGTTGTCTTCTCCTCATTGTGCTTCATTGTTGGATCTTGTGAGCTGCCTAACATGATCAAGATCATCTATCCGTAATACTCTATGTTGTGTTTGTCGGGATCCGATGGATAGAGAATACCATGTCATGTTAATTATCAAGTTATTACATATGTGTTGTTTATGATCTTGCATGCTCTCCGTTACTAGTAGAGGCTCGGCCAAGTTTTTTCTTTTAACTCCAAGAGGGAGTATTTATGCTCGATAGTGGGTTCATGCCCGCATTGACACCGGGACGATGGATGAAAGTTCTAAGGTTGTGTTGTGCTGTTGCCACTAGGGATAAAACATTGGCGCTATGTCCGAGGATGTAGTTGTTGATTACATTACGCACCATACTTAATGCAATTGTCTATTGCTTTGCAACTTAATACTGGAAGGGGTTCGGACGATAACCTGAAGGTGGACTTTTTAGGCATAGATGCAGTTGGATGGCGGTCTATGTACTTTGTCATAATGCCCAATTAAATCTCACTATACTTATCATGTCATGTATGTGCATTGTTATGCCCTCTCTATTTGTCAATTGCCCGACTGTAATTTGTTCACCCAACATGCTTTTATCTTATGGGAGAGACACCTCTAGTGAACTCGTGGACCCCGGTCCATTCTTTTAATACTGAAATACAAATCTGCTGCAATACTTGTTTTACTATTTTCTCTCGCAAACAATCATCTTCCACACAATACGGTTAATCCTTTGTTACAGCAAGCCGGTGAGATTGACAACCTCACTGTTTCGTTGGGGCAAAGTACTTTGGTTGTGTTGTGCGGGTTCCACGTTGGCGCCGGAATCTCCGGTGTTGCGCCGCACTACATCCCGCCGCCATCAACCTTCAACGTGCTTCTTGACTCCTACTGGTTCGATTAAACCTTGGTTTCTTACCGAGGGAAACTTGCCGCTGTGCGCATCACACCTTCCTCTTGGGGTTCCCAACGGACGTGTCAACTACACGCATCACCCGACGACAATTCAGGACTCTCCATGAATTCCTTCGCCGGTGGTTGCAACCCCTCATAGACCGCATTACCGTGGGGAATTAGAATGGGATCCCCACCCTACCGCTTGTCCTTAACTGGATCAAGTGTCTACAGTAAGCGCATCCGTTGATGAACGAGAGGAGCGAACACACTTGACTACTCCGTCCCACTCCAGATCTTATGGTTAACACGGGTATTACAGCACAAGAATCACTGGACAACATTTGTTGTTAATCCTAGATGGATACAAACCCTTGCAATAGAACCTCCACCAAACTCATACCATGGTTCCATTGCCCACC
Organism: Lolium rigidum; assembly: GCF_022539505.1. Lineage (NCBI taxonomy): Eukaryota > Viridiplantae > Streptophyta > Magnoliopsida > Poales > Poaceae > Lolium > Lolium rigidum. The sequence continues at coordinate 343,538,573 of NC_061510.1, forward strand.
ACATAGTCATATTCATAGTTATGAAAATAGCATTTTTGCTTTTCATGCAAGAGTGATAAGTATAGTACTTTGCAAGTAATTTGGTAAAAATACTAAAAATGACATGAGCAAGCGATGAAGTTGCCTTTCTTGACTGCAGGATTATGCAGGCAAGGTCTTCGATACGCAATAACTCCAAATTCTGAAATAGCAACATCGTCCGGTAAAGACGATGTTTAAAAGATTGGCAAGGATGCAATAATGCATAAGTATGAGATGCAACCGTTCTAAGCGTGACCTAACCCCGATGATTTATGATTAGTGAGTGGTAATGATTAGTTCAAATTGTGTTGCACTTTTAGAGTGATTCACAAACAAGGTTCTTATTTAGGGTTGGTTACTTTGTATCATAAGAAAGTAATGCAATACATCATAACAATATCACACAATAATAAGATTTGGTATAATCCTAACATGTAATGAAAAGTTGTTGGTGTTAGCACTATATGGCATGGTTAATGATTAATTATCATATACTTCAAAAGAATAACTTTTGAAGAACATGTTCTTTAATAAATAACAAGTGTGATAATTAGGGTTGTGGATTTCTATAGTTTATTATCGTTTCAACTAGTTTCTGGAGTAAGTATTAGATGGATCCCAACAATGTTGGATTCATCAACACCTAGGGCTTGTAAGGTTGAGTTAAGCCTAGGCATCCTAAGAAATTATTTATGCATGGTTGCTATCAAGGTTGGTTCATCTTGCTGGTGATAGCTAGCTAGGGTTTATAGGTCCTATTAGGTAAGGTTGATGACTATTTCTTTATTTTCTTTAAAAGAATAACTTTTGGAGAACATACTTCTTAAGTACTAAGAAGTATCTTAATTAAGGTTGAGATTGTCTAGGGTTTGCTATTGGATCCACTAAGTAAGGAATAGTTGGCTTCTAGGTATGATGGTTCATAAGTATCTAACACTCGTAGGGTTTAGTGGAGTATGGTATGTAATGTCCACTACAAGACATAGCTACCATTAGGATTGATCACAATGGTGTGATACTAAACATGGATCATTAAGGATGATGGCCTTGGGAAGAGGATCTAGGGTTTACTCTTGGTTGACCCTATTTGATCATTTAGTTTTATTTGGATGAGAACATGAACTAACAATTTATTAGTGATAGGTTTCCTATATTTCATGTAGATATGGACAAACATTTTAGTTGCTACTTATGGATCTATAAGTTAAAATAAATTACCATGATAACTTTATAACCTAGGGTTTAGGTTAGAAGCAAATTAAGGTTCACATGAAATAGTGGATCTAGGGTTCCTAATGGCATTAGGGTTTTAGGATTCCCCATAAAATTATGGGGTTATAATTTTATTAATAATGGAACTAGGGTCTCCTAATTACCCAATAGTTCTTAGGTTAATAACTTAATTATAAAGTTTAAGTTATAATAACTTTGAAATAAAATAATATTGGATTTGACATTTTATTATTTTAAAGAATTAATAATTAAGATAATTATTATTTAGGGTTTAAATCCTTCTAATAAGGATTTTAAAAAATAAAGAAAATTAGTTTTAATGTTTTCTTTATTTATTTACTGGTTTTTATTTAATTTGGAAAGTTTTCCTAATTATTGAATTTTAATTGAATTTAGGATAAATGAAAAGGCTTAATTAATAATGGTTAAACAATTAAATTTTGGGATTTCTATTTTCGTGCCCTCGGGTCCTTAGTTGTACTCAGTTTTCCCCAGCTCCTTAGTTTTTCCTCAGTTTTCCCCAACTTCTTGTCTATAACCCGCAGAAAGAGCTCGGACGGAAGGAATCCCGTTTAGTTGACGTTGGTTGGTGCCGGCAAGTGGGGCCGCTGTTGGTGCCCCGCAGTGGACACGTCTCCACTTATCCGGATCATCGTGGGACCCACAACTTGTCCACGTGAGCGCGCCGGACCCACAGCCTACCCGAGTGACCGTTGCAAAATGGGAGCCCGAGCTAGCCCCGCGCCCGTGCCCGTGCCATTGCTTCCCCTTTCTTTCTCCGCGCCCCATTGTTCTTCTTCTCCGCCAGTGGCAACCCTTCTCCGGCACGCGGGTGATGTCTAGTTTCTCTTCGACCTCCCGTTCTTCATGGCCGCAGTATGGACCCGTGCCTTTGACAAGATGCCCCGACCGCCCACGCCAGAGCCTGCGAAGCGGTCGATCCGTAAGACGGACGAGAACGGAAACCGTGGACGTGAGTTCGTTGCATGCGAGAGCTTGCCATATAGAGAGGGGGATAAGGTTAGATCTCGCTCCAATTTCTCTCGTTTTCTCTCGATTTTCTTGTTATTCCCTCGAATTTGGGATTTAGGGTTCACGTTGTTGTTTTCAGATCTTGAAGAAATGCGGGCATTTCGAGTGGATCGATGTGTACGTTCGGAGGCTTCGGTTGCAGGAATCAATTGGCGCTATTGGGGGCGCAATTTGGGAGGGGGGACTTGTCGTAGAGAATGCGGCGGAGAGAGGAGCCGTTCCGATTAGGGACCTTCCGATTATGCCTAATGCTCCCAATGTAGAACTGGTGGAAGTGAAGGGAGAACTGAAGAAAATGAACAAGCAGTTAAGGCAGCTGATCGAGTTGAAGAAGCAAGCTAATCTGATGGCTGGTTGTTTTTTTTGTTGTATAATTACGATCGGATTCTTATCATTGCTCACCAGGCGCTAGAAGTTGTTACAAGGGATACCTAGTTACAAATCCATTATTCAGTTACATGTACTTGTAGTTGTTTTCAAAGTTAGTGTGTGCATTCACCGAAATTACCAAACTATATTCCCTAAAAGAAAAGGACAGCTAAAGATAGTTGATAATTGTTAGAGGGGTGACAAATAATGCAATCGCCGAAATTCGCAAAAATGTATGCCTCATGTTTATAACAAAATTATACCACTTTTAGGCCGTTTCAAAATACCAATACTATATCCCAAACTATATTCCCTAAAAGAAAAGGACAGCTCAAGATAGTTGATAATTGTTAGAGGGGTGACAAATAATGCAATCCCCGAAATCCGCAAATATGTATGCCTCATGTTTATACCAAAATTATACCACTTTTAGGCCTTTCCAAAATACCAATACCATATCCCAAACTATATTCCCTAAAAGAAAAGGACAGCTAAAGATAGTTGATAATTGTTAGAGGGGTGACAAATAATGCAATCGCCGAAATCCGCAAAAATGTATGCCTCATGTTTATACCAAAATTATACCACTTTTAGGCCTGTCCAAAATACCAATACCATATCCCAAACTATATTCCCTAAAAGAAAAGGACAGCTAAAGATAGTTGATAATTGTTAGAGGGGTGACAAATAATGCAATCGCCGAAATCCGCAAAAATGTATGCCTCATGTTTATAACAAAATTATACCACTTTTAGGCCGTTTCAAAATACCAATACTATATCCCAAACTATATTCCCTAAAAGAAAGGGACAGCTCAAGATAGTTGATAATTGTTAGAGGGCTGACAAATAATGCAATCACCGAAATCCGCAAATATGTATGCCTCATGTTTATACCAATACTATATATTAAGTGGCAAACTCGTCATTGCATTCTCCACCGACAGAGAGAGAGAGATGGGTGGCCACGAAGAGAGAGAGAGAGAGGTTGCCACGAAGAGACGGATAGGGGTATACTGCCCGTTAGATCAGTGGATCAACGGTTCGTGGAGTCGATCCGTGTGACAACGGCTCAACCAATCAGGATAAGTTTGGGCTTCTCGCAGCATTTGTGACAAGTACTTGAGGGCAAAACTGAGTAGTACTAAGAATCCAAGGGCACATAAATAGTAAATAGACTAAGGGATTCAAACAAAAGAATTACAAAATTAAAAATGTGTGTTTTGTACAATATAATTCATATTGGGCTACATCAAATTATTTGCAATTCAAATATACATGAGTGTGACAATTATGACATCATTTAGACAAACTATGTTTTGGGAAAGATGTTTTGCAAAGGGGTTTTGGGTGGAAAACCATGCATCTTCATAGCTACACTAGTGATTCTGAGAAGTGGCAATTTGTGGTAAAACTTGATTTATATATGTTTGTTAAGGTTTTCTAGGTGGCAGGTTGCGTAGGAAGACTCCATGAGTAGTTGCCACTATGTTTTTATTTTTTTGGATTTTTTTGCGCATGAAATGACTCAATTAGCTATGTTAATCTCATTTGTTGAATCTCTCGTTGACCAGCTACTTGAGGGTAAAACCGAGTATATTGCACTTGCCGGTCTAAGTCCTCGAGGGGAAAACCGAGTACGTATAAAATTTCTGTATAAGGCCCGAGGTTATAACCGAGTACACCAAACGTCCCGTGGTTAGACTCGGGTAGCGGTGCACGCTGCAGCCGTGCATAGCGGACGCGTGTTGCCGTGCATAGCGGACGCGTGTTGCGGTACACGCCACCTTCGTCTTTATAGAGCCCCTCTTTCTCTCCCTCGACGCACGTTCTCACCGGCTCACCGCAACCGCCTCTCCTCGTCCCATCATCTTCTCCACAACCGAAGAAAAACCCCGAAGAAAACCGCCGGCGATGGAGAAGAATGAGATGCCCATTGTCGGCACATCAGCCGCCGCCCCCGTCCAGGCCCCTGTCGCCGCTTCCATCGTAGCAGCCGGCGCATCGGCCGCCGCCCCCGTCCAGGCCCCTGTCGCTGCTTCCAACGTAGCAGCCGGCGCATCGGCCGCCGCCCCCGTCCAGGCCCCCGTCGCTGCTTCCAACGTAGCAGCCGGCCCATCGGCCGCCGCCACCGTCCGGCCCCCGTCGATTGGGACCCGTACAAACCAGAGGCAAGACGACGCGCCGGAGAACCCCTACGACACCACCATCGTCGACAACGAGCCGGAGGTAACCCTTTGTTCCCTTGTTCTTATCTCATTTCAATCATTTTGTGTTAGATCTACCGTTATTACGGTTCGTCTCGTTCCTAGTTCAATCCTTTTTTGTTAGATCTTGCGTTATTACTGTTCGTCTGTTCCTAGTTCGATCCTTTTGTGTTAGATCTTGCGTTATTAGTGTTTGTGATTTGCTTTTGTTTAAGATTTGTGCCGATGATGATGAATATTTGGGCATAAATTGATTCAGTGTTTGGTCAGTAAACAATTGGTGTGTACAAATTTGTTGTGCATGATCTTTGGTTTGCTCGACTCAAATCCCGGATATAAGTGTGTCCAATGTAACCGAGGCTACCTCTTTTTTTCGAGCCCATATTATCATGCATGATTTTTTGTTCACTCTCTGTTCCATCATCGTTGCAATTGACTCCGTGTTTTTTGCACGATCTTTGGTGCTACGTGACAGAGTGCAGAGCAGACGACATCGACGACGACGATGAGTCCTTCCACACCAAGACTCGTCACGTCCTCGGAGGCTGCAGTCCAGCCATTACGATGGCCCTTTTGCTCGAGGCATTTACAAGTGCCCCTTCTGCAACAGAAGCTCCGCGCCACCGACTTCAACTCCCCGGTGAACCATGCTGAATCCATTGGCGGATGTGGCGCTAGAGTTGGAAGGACCGTGAACGTGCATGCGTACATGGCCAAACACAAAGCACTTGGGATTCACCTGCGCAACCTCCAAGCGAGACACACGCGCTACCCGGAGGCGTTGAACGTGCCTACCGCACTCTCTCGTATGTTACTCGCTCTATCCGTAGAGCAGCTTAATTTCATGTAAAATGTAGCTTATGTTGGATCTATCGGTACTACTTTTGGATCTGTCCCGAATATATCTATGCTATGTTGGTTGTCGTATGCAGCCTTATCCTATATTTTTTCTCCGGATTTGTGCCCTAGATTTCCTACCTGATTGGGTAAAAACGAAGGCATAAAGAAATGAATGGCGTTAAAAAACAGAAGGAGAAGCTGCTCTAGATTTGCTACCAATTTGGGCTATCAAATATGAATGAGATCGAGCGATAGAGAGGAAAAAGGTATATTGAAAACTGCTAATCTGGGCGAAAGAGACAGAAACCACTCGTGCCCCCGTCCCGGACCCACACGGCTCCACACGCTACGGCCCCACACGCTACGGCCACACAAACACGGCCTCGTCCTGTCCCACACCGGTCCCTTCCTACCAGCCCCACACGACGCGGTCCCACACAACGCGACCCCACAAACGACACGACCCCACTCGTCAGCACGGAACGGTCAACTTAACGGATTCCTTCCGTCCGAGCTCCTTCTGCGGTTCAGACAAGGAATTGGGGAAAACTGAGGAAAAACTAAGGAGCTGGGGAAAACTGAGTACAACTAAGGACCTGAGGGCACGAAAATAGAAATCCCTTAAATTTTTATTAAAAATAAAATTTCATATTATATTTTTATTGAATAGATTTTATTTTTATAGGAATTTTGATATCTCATTTATATTTTTCTGAGTTAAAATGAATTTTATAAATATCTGTAAAGTTTCAGTAATTAAGAATTTGAATTAAAAACAGGAAAAATACTAATTGTACCCGGCTACTCTACCCACCTGACACTGACCAGTGGGCCAGAGTCCACGTCAGCTGCCATGCAGCATTGACCGGGGTCAAAATTGCTGGCGTGGAAAAGCTCACAGTGGCCGGCGGTCAGGGAACGATGGTCGCCGGCGTTGGGCTACTCTCGCGGACGCGCGCGTGTGCTGGCTCGGCTCAGGGCGGCGCGCTGAGGCATAAGGTAGCGGCGGCCCCTCGAAAAGGTCGCCGGAGCATGGCCATCGGCGAGGTGCTGCGGTGGCGAACGGTGGTCGACGGTGACAGGGCTCTACGGCGCGATCTAGGGCTCAATAGGATGCTCAAAAGATGCGCAAGATCACCTGGATGCTTCCTGTAGGGTCGTCGGTGTCGATTGGAGATGGAGGCGTCATGGCGGTCGTCGTTTCCTTCGCAGTACCGCGAAAGGGAACGGTCGAAATCTTCATCCTCCGAGCTCCCCTCGGCCTGTGACTTCACCAGATGCACAAGGACATCGAGGCGCTCCTCCTGAGCTCAACGGCGGGCTCTGGGTGGTCGGAATCGCCGGGGCGAGATGGTGGCTGGCGATCTAGGGTTTCGGAAATTAGAAGAAAAATAAGAACGCGAGCGGCGGAGACTGTGGCGGGGTATTTATAGGGTCTCCGGCGGTCGTCGTCGAGCGCTCGGTCAGCAACGGCGGCCGGGACGTGTCCCTCTCCATCGCGCTGGCGCTCTCCCGCGCGTCGTCGATGGCGAAGACGAAGACGATGACCTCGTGTTCGGTCTTATCCTGGCGAATCGGTACGTGGACGTCTGTTGGGCTGACTTGGTGGGCTTCTCCTGGGCTGATACAGGCTGCTGCTGGGTTGTACTGGTGGGCTGCCACGACCAACTGAGGTCCAGGTGAGTTTTTCTCTCTTTTCTATTTCTGTTTTCCTTTTCTGTTTTTATTTCTTGTTGATTCAAATTCTGTTTGCATTCAATCATGTTTTTACATTTTTATTGTTTGAATTCTTCTGTAATTCACCCAAGATACTTTAAAAATTATTGTGCTGTATTATAAAATGAATATGGGTACTATAACATTGGTTTAATTATTATTATTGGAATTTGAATTTAAATACCCATATGGACATGAATTTGAATATTATCTCTGGAAATATTCAAATTGTTTTCCAAATGATAGTTTTCTTACTTAGTGATATATAGAGTTTTATTTGGTATTACTTTGTAAGAAACAATCTCAAGGTAATACTTATTAATGGATTTCAAATAAGAAAGTGATTTAATGGCATGATTTCATGTGCTAAAATATCTCTAAGGACTTGACCTCCTATTTGAGAATGTTGTCACTTGCCTATTATTTTATGTGCATAACTATGTGTTAATGAATTGGAAATTCTACTAGAACTCCTTCCAAGTTTAGTACTATTATTATAGTTTAGTAACACCTTAAAATACCTAGAGTAGGTACTACTCTCATCATGGTTTGGTCTTGGTTATAATGATAAGTGGTTGATCACCACCATGGTTTAATTATAGGATTTAGCACTAGGTGACTCTTATGTTCAGTAATTGAAGCATAAGATTTGACTAGTGAGCAATTCTAGGGTTCTAATTATATTTACCTAATGGCACATGGTTTGAATCTCAATTATGGCCTAAGTTTTAGTTGTGGTCACCCAAGTGATACACAAACTAGGAGAGTGGATTTGCTACCCACGGGGGTAGCTACGCACGCGTCCATCCTCGTCTGATCTGTGTGGAGATTCGTACCAAGTTGGCTTACCCTTTGACCATATCCCACGCCCTATACAGTAATCCTGAGTTGGTGTCCAGCGATTAAAATCTAATATGCATCGCTTCCGCCTCCGACTAAAATCTACTGATACGGCGCGCCCCTGAAGAACAGAGCGGAGCCCAATCCAGGGCTAGGGCGCTGCGGGAGGCAGCTGGGCCAGTGATACGTCTCAAACGTATCTATAATTTCTTATGTTCCATGCTAGTTTTATGACAATACCTACATGTTTTGTTCACACTTTATATCGTTTTGATGCATTTTCCGGAACTAACCTATTGACGAGATGTCTGAAGTGCCGCTCTCGTTTTCTCGCTGTTTTTGGTTTCAGAAATCCTAGTAAGGAAATATTCTCGGAATTGGACGAAATCAACGCCCAGCATCTTATTTTTCCACGAAGCTTCCAGAACACCGGAGAGGGGCCAGAGGAGAGCCACAGGCCCACCACACAGGTGGCCGGCGCGGCCCAAGGGGGGGCGCGCCCCCTATTGTCTGGCTGCCTCGTCAGCGCTCCGAGGCTGCCCTTCCACCTACTTAAGGACTCCGTCGCGAAAACCCTAAACGGAAAAGCCACGATACGAGAAAAGTTCCAGAGCCGCCGCCATCGCGAAGCCAAGATTCGGGTGACAGAAGTCTCTGTTCCGGCACGCCGCCGGACGGGAAGTGCCCCCGGAAGGCATCTCCATCGACACCACCGCCATCTTCATCGCCGCTGCTGTCTCCTATGATGAGGAGGGAGTAGTTCTCCCTCGAGGCTGAGGGCTCTACCGGTAGCTATGTGGTTAATCTCTCTCTCTGTACCCCAATACAATGATCTCATGAATTGCCTTGCATGATTGAGATCCATATGATGAGCTTTGTATCACTATTATTCTATGTGCTACTTGATACGTCTCCGACGTATCGATAATTTCTTATGTTCCATGCCATATTATTGATGATACCTACATGTTTTATGCACACTTTATGTCATATTCGTGCATTTTCTGGAACTAACCTATTAACAAGATGCCGAAGTGCCGCTGTCGTTTTCTGTTGTTTTTGGTTTCAGAAATCCTAGTAACAAAATATTCTCGGAATTGGACGAAATCAAGACCCATGGTCCTATTTTGCCACGAACCTTTCAGAAGACCGAAGAGCATACGAAGTGGGGCCACGAGGTGGCCAGACCACAAGGCGGCGCGGCCAAGGAGGGGCCCGCGCCGCCCTGTGGTGTGGGCCCCTCGTCAGCCCTCCGACTCTGCCCTTCCGCCTACTTAAAGCCTCCGTCGCGAAACCCCTGAGGCGAGAAAAACCACGATACGGAAAACCTTACTGAGACGCCGCCGCCGCCAATCCCATCTCGGGGGATTCTGGAGATCTCCTCCGGAACCCTGCCGGAGAGGGGATTCATCTCCCGGAGGACTCTACACCGCCATGGTCGCCTCCGGAGTGATGAGTGAGTAGTTCACCCCTGGACTATGGGTCCATAGCGCGTAGCTAGATGGTTGTCTTCTCCTCATTGTGCTTCATTGTGGGATCTTGTGAGCTGCCTAACATGATCAAGATCATCTATCCGTAATACTCTATGTTGTGTTTGTCGGGATCCGATGGATAGAGAATACCATGTTATGTTAATTATCAAGTTATTGCATATGTGTTGTTTATGATCTTGCATGCTCTCCGTTATTAGTAGAGGCTCTGGCCAAGTTTTTGCTCTTAACTCCAAGAGGGAGTATTTATGCTCGATAGTGGGTTCATGCCTCGCATTGACACTCGGGACAAGGATGAAATTTCTAAGGTTGTGTTGTGCTGTTGCCACTAGGGATAAAACATTGATGCTATGTCCGAGGATGTAGTTATTGATTACATTACGCACCATACTTAATGCAATTGTCTCGTTGTTAGCAACTTAATACCGGAGGGGGTTCGGACGATAACCCGAAGGTGGACTTTTTAGGCATAGATGCAGCTTGGATGGCGGTCTATGTACTTTGTCGTAATGCCCAATTAAATCTCACTATACTTATCATGACATGTATGTGCATTGTTACGCCCTCTCTATTTGTCAATTGCCCGACTGTAATTTGTTCACCCAACATGCTTTTATCTTATGGGAGAGACAGCTCTAGTGAACTGTGGACCCCGGTCCATTCTTTAATACTGAAATACAAATCTGCTGCAATACTTGTTTTACTGTTTTCTCTCGCAAACAATCATCTTCCACACAATACGGTTAATCCTTTGTTACAAGAAGCTGCTGAGATTGACAACCGTCGTTGCCTAATCGACGGTACCTCGGAGGAGGGATCCTCACGAGGGGAGAAGAAGTAGGGGCCATAGGGCGGAGTGCACACGGACGGTGGTACGCGATTTACCCAGCCTTCGGAACACCCGCACGATGACAGGGCCTACCGCTGCTTGTCCGGAATTATCCGGGCGCTTTTGCGATGTTACAATGGATCCTCACGAGGAGAAGAAGTAGGGAGCCATAGGGCGGAGTACTGCAGGAGATGATGGTACGCGATTTACCCGGCCAAGACACACCGCACGATGTGGGGCCTCTTTTGCTGTATGCGGAATTATACGGCGCTTTTGCGATATTTACATCAAGTTGTGGTTGTGCCTCTAGGGCTCCCGGATCCAGCTTATAAAAGGCGCACAGATCCGGGTTTACATGGAAGTCCTAGGCCGGAATACAAGTTGCTAACTACGGTACAA
>NC_061510.1:343549647-343578385 GCF_022539505.1 Lolium rigidum
GATTACATTACGCACCATACTTAATGCAATTGTCCGTTGTTAGCAACTTAATACCGGAGGGGTTCGGACGATAACCTCGAAGGTGGACTTTTTAGGCATAGATGCAGCTTGGATGGCGGTCTATGTACTTTGTCGTAATGCCCAATTAAATCTCACTATACTTATCATGACATGTATGTGCATTGTTATGCCCTCTCTATTTGTCAATTGCCCGACCGTAATTTGTTCACCCAACATGCTTTTATCTTATGGGAGAGACACCTCTAGTGAACTGTGGACCCCGGTCCATTCTTTAATACTGAAATACAAATCTGCTGCAATACTTGTTTTACTGTTTTCTCTGCAAACAATCATCTTCCACATTATACGGTTAATCCTTTGTTACAGCAAGCCAGTGAGATTGACAACCTCACTGTTTCGGTGGGGCAAAGTACTTTGGTTGTGTTGTGCAGGTTCCACATTGGCGCCAGGATCTCTGGTGTTGCGCCGCACTACATCCCGCCGCCATCAACCTTCAACGTGCTTCTTGGCTCCTCCTGGTTCGATAAACCTTGGTTTCTTTCTGAGGGAAAACTTGCTGCTGTGCGCATCATACCTTCCTCTTGGGGTTCCCCAACGAACCTGTGAAATACACGCCATCACTACTCTTGTGATGTTATTAAAGTAGTCTATTCCTCCTTCACGGTGTAATGGTGACAGTGTGTGCATCGTGTAGTACTTGGCGTAGGTTATGATCATAATCTCTTGTAGGTTATGGAGTTAATTATTACTATGATAGTATTGATGTGATTTATTCCCCCTTCATAGTGTAAAGGTGACGAGTGTGTATGCTATGTTAGTACTCGGTTTAGATTGCAAAGATCTATTATGCTCTAAGGTTACTTAAACATGAATATCGAATGTTGTGGAGCTTGTTAACTCCGGCATTGAGGTGCTCTAGTAGCCCTACGCAACGAATGGTGTTCATTATCAAACAAGAGTATATGTAGCACAAAGGAAGAGAACTTATTTATTTATGTGATCAATGTTGAGAGTGTCCACTAGTGAAAGTAGGATCCCTAGGCCTTGTTTCCAATACTGCAAACACCGCTTGTTTACTCGTTCTGCCGCATGTTTACTTCCCGCAATATTACTACCATCAATCGCACGCCAGCAAGCACTTTTCTGGCGCCGTTACTACTGCTCATATTCATTCATACCACTTGTATTTCACTATCTCTTCGCCGAACTAGTGCGCCTATACATCTGACAAGTGTATTAGGTGTGTTGGGGACACAAGAGACTTCTTGTATTGTGATTGCAGGTTTGCTTGAGAGGGATATCTTTGACCTCTTCCTCCCTGAGTTCGATAAACCTTGGGTGATCCACTTAAGGGAAACTTGATGCTGTTCTACAAACCTCTGCTCTTGGAGGCCCAACACTGTCTACAAGAATAGAAGCACACGTAGACATCAAGCACTTTTCTGGCGCCGTTGCCGGGGAGGAAAGGTAAAAGGCACTCACACTCCGGTCCCAGGTAACTAAGTTATTTTCTGTTGCCGTTGTAAGTGCTCGAAGCTATTTCCTTTAGATCCTGCAATTGCATCTTTTTGTCTCTTGATTTACACTGGTAAGGCTTAATGGAAGACAACAACAAAATGAGAGATCTTTATGAACTTTATCTTGAATTAGGACATGATGTGTTTGAAGAGAAAATTAAAAAACCCATGGAACTTATGCATGCTAATGGAAATGTTATTAGTATGAATGCTTTGAACACCATTGTTGCTAATGCTATGGAAGAATTTAAGCTTGGGGAGGTCGGTTTTGATGAAAATGATCTCTTTAGTCCTCCGGGTATTGAGGAGAAAGTTTATGTTGATTATGATATGCCTCCTATTTATGATGATTATAATGATAGTGGTCTTTTGGTGCCGACTACTATGGAGAGTAAATTTTATTATGATTATACTATGCCTCCTACACTTGATGAGAATAATAATGATAGCTACTTTGTTGAATTTGCTCCCACTACAACTAATAAAATTGATTATGCTTATGTGGAGAGTAATAATTTTATGCATATAGCTCATGACAAGAATGTTTCATTTGATAGTTATATTGTTGAGTTTGTTCATGATGCCACTGAATGTTATTATGAGAGAGGTAAACATGGTTATATGCATCTTAATAATATTAAGTTTCCCCTCTTTGTGTTGAGAATCTTGAAGTTGCGCTTATATTGCTTTTCTATGCTTGTTGCATTATGCTTCATGAATTTGTTTATTTACAAGATTCCTTTTCATAGGAAGTGGGTTAGGATTAAATGTGCTTTGAATTTGCTTCTTGATGCTCTCTTTTGCTTCAACTCTTATTTCTTGCGAGTGCATCATTAAAATTGTTGAGCCCATCTTAATGGCTATAAAGAAAGAACTTCTTGGGAGATAACCCATGTCTTTATTTTACTACAGCACTTTTGTTTTATATTTGAGTCTTGAAAGTTGTTACTACTGTAGAAACCTCTCCTTATCCTTATTTTATTGCATTGTTGTGCCAAGTAAAGTCTTTGATAGTAGAGTTGATACTAGATTTGGATTACTGCGCAGAAACAGATTTCTGTCTGTCACGAATTTGGGCAGGGTTCTCTGTAGGTAACTCGGAAAAATCTGCAAATTTACGTGCGTGATCCTCAGATATGTACGCAACTTTCATACAATTTGAGCATTTTCATCTGAGCAAGTTAAGTGCCTCTGTAAAATTCGTCTTTACGGACTGTTCTGTTTTGACAGATTCTGCCTTTTATTTCGCATTGCCTCTTTTGCTATGTTGAATGGATTTCTTTGTTCCGTTAACTTTCAGAAGCTTTGGGCAATGTCCAGAAGTGTTAAGAATGATTGTTTCACCTCTGAACATGTAAATTTTTGATTATGCACTAACCCTCTAATGAGTTTGTTTCGAGTTTGGTGTGGAGGAAGTTTTCAAGGGTCAAGAGAGGAGGATGATATACTATGATCAAGAAGAGTGAAGAGTCTAAGCTTGGGGATGCCCCCGTGGTTCATCCCTGCAAATTTCAAGAAGACTCAAGCATCTAAGCTTGGGGATGCCCAAGGCATCCCCTTCTTCATCGACAATTTATCAGGTTTCTTCTCTTGAAACTATATTTTTATTCCGTCACATCTTATGTACTTTACTTGGAGCGTCTGTTTGTTTTTGTTTTTGTTTTGTTTGAATAATTTCATCCTTGTGTGGGAGAGAGACACGCTCCGCTCGTTCATATGAACACATGTGTTCTTAGCTTTACTTTTAATGTTCATGGCGAAGGTTGAAAACTGCTTCGTTAATTGTTATATGGTTGGAAACAGAAAATGCTACATGTTGTAATTGGTATAATGTCTTGAATAATTTGATACTTGGCAATTGTTGTGCTCATATAGATCATGTTTAAGCTCTTGCATCATGTACTTTGCACCTATTAATGAAGAACTACATAGAGCTTGTTAAAATTTGGTTTGCATGATTGGTCTCTCTAAGTCTAGATATTTTCTCGGTTAAGGTGTTTGAACAACAAGGAAGACGATTGTAGAGTCTTATAATGCTTGCAATATGTTCTTATGTAAGTTTTGCTGTACCGGTTCATACTTGTGTTTGCTTCAAACAACCTTGCTAGCCTAGCCTTGTACTGAGAGGGAATACTTCTCGTGCATCCAAAACCTTGAGCCAAAAATTATGCCATTTGTGTCCACCATACCTACCCACTACATGGTATTTCTCTGCCATTCCAAAGTACATTACTTGAGTGCTACCTTTAAAATTCTATTCTTTGTATTTACAATACATAGCTCATGGGAAAAATAGCCTTAAAAACTATTGTGGTATTGAATATGTTGCTATGTGTCTTATTTCTTATAAGTTGCTTGTTGAGCGGTAACCATGTTTCTGGGGACGCCATCAACTATTACACCTTTGTTGAATATCATGTGAGTTGCTATGCATGTTCGTCTTGTCTGAAGTAAGGGAGATTTTCATAATCAAATGGTTTGAGTATGCATATTGTTAGAGAAGAACATTGGGCCGCTAACTAAAGCCATGAATCATGGTGGAAGTTTCAGTTTGGACACAAAACCTCAATCTCTTATGAGAATATTATCTGTTGTTGAATGCTTAAGCATTAAAAGAGGAACCCATTATCGGTTGTCTATGTTGTCCCGGTATGGGTGTCTAAGTTGAGAATGATCAAAAGCGAGAAATCCAATGCGAACCTTCTCCTTAGACCCTTGTACAGGCGGCATAGAGGTACCCCTTTGTGACACTTGGTTGAAACATATGTCATGCAATGATAATCCGTGTTAATCCAAGCTAATTAGGACAAGGTGCGGGCACTATTAGTATACTATGCATGAGGCTTGCAACTTATAAGATATCTTATACATAACTCATATGATTTATTACTACCGTTGACAAAATTGTTTCTTGTTTTCAAAATGAAAAGCTCTAGCACAAAAATAGTAATCCATGCTTCCCTCTGCGAAGGGCCATTCTTCTACTTTATTGTTGAGTCAGTTTACCTATTCTTTCTATCTTAGAAGCAAACACTTGTGTAAACTGTGTGCATTGATTCTTACATGTTTACCTATTGCACTTGTTATATTACTTCGTGTTGACAATTATCCATGAGATATACATGTTAAAGTTGAAAGCAACCGCTGAAACTTATATCTTCCTTTGTGTTGTTTCAAAGCTTTCTACTAAGAATTTATTGCTTATGAGTAAACTCTTATGCAATACTTATTGATGCTTGTCTTGAAAGTACTATTCATGAAAAGTCTTTGCTATATGATTCAGTTGTTTACTCATTATCTTCATCATTGCTTCGAATCGCTGCATTCATCTCATATGCTTTACAATAATGTTGATCAAGATTATGTTGGTAGCATGTCACTTAAGAAATTATCATTGTTATCATTTACCTACTCGAGGGCGAGTAGGAACTAATCTTGGGGATGCTTGATACGTCTCAAACGTATCTATAATTTCTTATGTTCCATGCTAGTTTTATGACAATACCTACATGTTTTGTTCACACTTTATATCGTTTTGATGCATTTTCCGGAACTAACCTATTGACGAGATGCCGAAGTGCCAGTTCCTGTTTTCTGCTGTTTTTGGTTTCAGAAATCCTAGTAAGGAAATATTCTTGGAATTGGACGAAATCAACGCCCAGCATCTTATTTTTCCACGAAGCTTCCAGAACACCGGAGAGGGGCCAGAGGAGAGCCACAGGCCCACCACACAGGTGGCCGGCGCGGCCCAAGGGGGGGCGCGCCCCCTATTGTCTGGCTGCCTCGTCAGCCCTCCGAGGCTGCCCTTCCACCTACTTAAGGACTCCGTCGCGAAAACCCTAAACGGAAAAGCCACGATACGAGAAAAGTTCCAGAGCCGCCGCCATCGCGAAGCCAAGATTCGAGGGACAGAAGTCTCTGTTCCGGCACGCCGCCGGGACGGGGAAGTGCCCCCGGAAGGCATCTCCATCGACACCACCGCCATCTTCATCGCCACTGCTGTCTCCTATGATGAGGAGGGAGTAGTTCTCCCTCGAGGCTGAGGGCTCTACCAGTAGCTATGTGGTTAATCTCTCTCTCTGTACCCCAATACAATGATCTCATGAATTGCCTTGCATGATTGAGATCCATATGATGAGCTTTGTATCACTATTATTCTATGTGCTACTCTTGTGATGTTATTAAAGTAGTCTATTCCTCCTTCACGGTGTAATGGTGATGTGCATCGTGTAGTACTTGGCGTAGGTTATGATCATAATCTCTTGTAGGTTATGGAGTTAATTATTACTATGATAGTATTGATGTGATTTATTCCCCCTTCATAGTGTAAAGGTGACAGAGTGTGTATGCTATGTTAGTACTCGGTTTAGATTGCAAAGATCTATTATGCTCTAAGGTTACTTAAACATGAATATCGAATGTTGTGGAGCTTGTTAACTCCGGCATTGAGGTGCTCTAGTAGCCCTACGCAACGAATGGTGTTCATTATCAAACAAGAGTATATGTAGCACAAAGGAAGAGAACTTATTTATTTATGTGATCAATGTTGAGAGTGTCCACTAGTGAAAGTAGGATCCCTAGGCCTTGTTTCCAATACTGCAAACACCGCTTGTTTCATCGTTCTCGCTGCATGTTTACTTCCTGCAATATTACTACCATCAACTGCACGCCAGCAAGCACTTTTCTGGCGTCGTTACTACTGCTCATATTCATTCATACCACTTGTATTTCACTATCTCTTCGCCGAACTAGTGCGCCTATACATCTGACAAGTGTATTAGGTGTGTTGGGGACACAAGAGACTTCTTGTATTGTGATTGCAGGGTTGCTTGAGAGGGATATCTTTGACCTCTTCCTCCCTGAGTTCGATAAACCTTGGGTGATCCACTTAAGGGAAACTTGCTGCTGTTCTACAAACCTCTGCTCTTGGAGGCCCAACACTGTCTACAAGAATAGAAGCACACGTAGACATCAGCCAGCGCGCTCGAGCAGCGCTACTGGATGCTGCTCGCGCGGGACGGAGGGGGAAGTCAAAACTGCCGCCGCGCCCGCACCTCCATTGCGCCGGCACCTCAAATCGAGTCAATGGGCGGCAGAGGGCTGGAGCTTGACGCGGAATCGACACATGCACACACAGGGGCTTGGGCGAACTGAGGAACGCAGTGGGTGGGGCGGCGCCGGGGCCATGGTGGACGCGGAAGTGGCAAGCGGTTGGCGCGGGTTTGGGGTTCGTCTACGGAAGACGCTCCTGGAGCCCGTTGACTCGATTTGGGATATGGGTGTCGACGAGCTCTGTCCCTTCTCTCCAACTCTGTTCACATGGCAAAGGCGCTCGATGGACATCGAACTCACCTCCTCTCCCAAATCGAACGAGGTCCTCGTGAAATCTGTCGCCTGCGGATTCCCAAAATCGAACTCGCCAAGGAGGTCGAGCGGTGCTTCCCCTCAATCGAACTCGCCCCTCTCCAAAATCGAACACGAGTAGGCGGTCAATTTTGTGGAGGGCGGCGTACGGGGTAGATGGCGTGTGGCGTTCATTTTTGGGGAGGGCGACTCGCGGAAGACGGCCACGACACCTCCTCTCGACTCGCAGAAGATGGGCTAAGAGTTTAGCGGTTTGGGGGCACCCCCGGTGATGCAGCTGCGGTGGCGTTCAAGGGCAGGGGTAGAACTCGCTGGCGACGGGAGACAGAGGTAGAAGACGAGGTGGGGAGACGACTCCAAGGGAGGGGCACCGCTGGTGGTCGGAAGCGGAGGTAGGAGACGACGTCTGGTCGTTTGGATCTGGTTAGGTGGGGGATTTTCTATTAAGCTTCTACAGTAATAGGCGGGATCGGGGTAATGGGGTTTGACCAAGTGGACAGGTGTCATACGCGGAAGGGGTGCGCAGCTACCCCCGTGGGTAGCGAGGTTCATCCGCACAAACTAGAATTGAGGTATAGCTTAGGGTTCTACTTGTGATCATCAAATAATTCACAAGTTAGTTTGAGATATTGGTATAGCTTCTATATGTAATTTAACACCATTTACTTTATCTAGGGTTGCTCTTCCTCGCCACTCATAGGATGGTTCAATCCAAGATCATTTAGATTGATATAGAGGCTGAACTATAAAGGGTTGTTATTATTCAGTTGTTTCACTAATTAACATATGGAAATGGTTTAGGGTTGCTAGTAGTTCCCCTATGATTTTATGTACTGGGTGATATCTGCTTAACCCACTAAGGTTTAATTGGTAATTATATATTTCCAAAGTATGATCATGGATTAGACATGATCAACTTCTCCTTAATACCTTTTACCTCAAGTTCTAAGGGTTTATGATCATTACTCAATTTATGATGATCAAGGTTTGGATCCCTAAGGTATCTCTCATGAACTAGGTTTCTCACTTCAAAGATCAAGTGTTGTCTTGATCAACTAGGTATAGTACTTCTATTTTACTTTCTTGGATGGGACTACTATGGTTGCCTCAATAGTTTATATCCCAGGAGAATGCCTGAGATATTCACTTAGAGTTCCCCTCAAGGAATGATGATTTGATCATCTAGTTATATGAATAGTTCTCTCCCTCAATTCCAAGTGTTGCCTGAACTAACTTGAGTGTAACACCAGAGCTTGAGTTCTCTCATATAGGAATGGTTTATTCTAGGGTTTATGGTGTAGTCCTAATATTTCCTTAGGTATTTAGGCTAAGACTCCACTTGGCTATCTTGGTTGGATTAGTCTCCTCCTTACTTTATCAATTCCTGAAAATAATCTTATTCCATGTGATATTAGGTTATCTCACCACTCCAAGGTGAAATTGTTTACAACCTAATACTTTAGTTCAAAGGTTGTCCTTTATTCTTAAATAGGTAAAGCTAAGATTGGTATGAATGGTCTCTCTCCTTTGGAAGAACCTTAATAATAACCTAAGGTTATTCTCCAAAGATAATGATGTGGTCACCAATATCTATGGTTAACATAAATGGGTTCTCTCTCTAGGGAATAGCTTGAATAATATCCTAGGGTTCTTCTTAAAGATGATGATTTAAATACATGGATGTATATCCAAGGTTTAGCTCAAGGTTTGTCATTGCTTCTCTAATACATAATATAGAACTCTCACTTCTCTAGGTTTGATGTATAATAATTTGGAATAGAGAAGAATATATATTTCTAGAGTTGATCTCCTTGTCATGTTTCCAAGAATAAAGTAGAATGAATACCATGAGGTTCATGATAGGAACATAGATTGGTTTAAGACATGGAAAAGATAAGTCTAGAATAGTTTCTTCATTTTATTACTAGTTGATTTATAGTTGAATAGTTGTTCATATGATATAGCAAAGAATACCATATTATAATCTTTTATAAGATCAAGCAATTGATCATTGAGTAAAGTGTTGTTATGTTGATTTTAGTTCCATTTGATCTAACCCCTTAGATCAAATCATCTCTACCCAAAACAAGGTTTTAAACAAAATCACATTGAGGTTTATAGCGCTTGACTTGATGAGCTATGTCAATTCCACCAAGGTCAAGTGAAATTTCAGTTACTGTGACTGTTTTACTTTAAAGCGCGAAAATTCCCCGGATTTTCTATGCATGAATGCAATGCACACATCTGTTTCCTCTATTTTTGTAACCCCAAATCCTGGGATATTACATTGCATCTCTCAAAATAAATATTTTCAACACTCATATTTCTTTCAAAATAAAAAGCTCTAGCACATGGGTAATCCCTGCTTCCCTCTGTGAAGGGCCTTTCTTAAACTATTATGTTGAGTCTTCATCTTCTACCTTATGCACCAATTAAGAGAGCATAGTTGTCATTCTTAGTGCAATGTGCATAGTCCCAAATTTATTATTGATTGATTCATGATTGTGCTATTGCTTGCTCTCAAATTACTTGTATCTAGTCACCTCTTAAACTTTGAAAGTGTCATTGCATTTATGTTTTGCTATTCCATAAGGACATGTTGAGTACCACTTTATTATGTTTACTCTATGATTATAAACACATAGTTGCTTTCAATGCACTATTATTCATGATCCTTTGTTTTAGTTACTCTTCATGTTATAACATAGTTGCCAAGTTCTATTGAATTATATCTATCATGCTTATGCTAGAGTACTTAGATCCTAGCTCACAATGCTTTACATGCTTGATCAAGATTGTGTTGGCTTCATGTCATCTCAAAAATTATTTTGTTATCACTTACCTACTCGAGGACGAGCAGGAGTTAAGCTTGTGGATGCTGATACGTCTCAAACGTATCTATAATTTTTGATGCTCCATGCTTGTTTTACACCAATTCATATATGTTTTGTTGACACTTTGTTGCACTTTTACATGATTTCCGGCACTAACCTTATTAACAAGATGCCACAGTGCCAGTTCCCGGTTTTTCTGCTATTTTTGTATTTCAGAAAAGTTGTACAGGAAATATTCTTGGAATTGGACGAAACAAAAGCCGAAGTCAATATTTTACCGAAACGAAGACGAAGTCCAGAGGGGGGACTGATGTCTACTCACGCTTCTTTTCCTGTAGACAGTGTTGGGCCTCCAAGAGCAGAGGTTTGTAGAACAGCAGCAAGTTTTCCCTTAAGTGGATCACCCAAGGTTTATCGAACTCAGGGAGGAAGAGGTCAAAGATATCCCTCTCAAGCAACCCTGCAATCACGATACAAGAAGTCTCTTGTGTCCCCAACACACCTAATACACTTGTCAGATGTATAGGCGCACTAGTTCGGCGAAGAGATAGTAAAACACAGGTGGTATAGATGGTGGTAATATTGCAGGAAGTAAAGATGCAGTAAAACAGTAAACAAGCGATGCCAGAAAATAGCTTGCTGGCGTGGGAAGCAATTCTCTGTGGTGGAAACAAGGCCTAGGGATCCTACTTTCACTAGTGGACACTCTCAACATTAATCACATAATAAATAAGTTCTCTTCCTTTGTGCTACATATACTCTTGTTTGATAATGAACACCATTCGTTGTGTAGGGCTACAAGAGCACCTCAATGCCAGAGTTAACAAGCGCCACAACATTCGGTATTCATGTTTAAGTAACCTTTAGAGCATAATAGATCTTTGCAATTTAAACCGAGTACTAACATAGCATACACACTGTCACCTTTACACTATGAAGGGGGAATAAATCCCATCAATACTATCATAGTAATAATTAACTCCATAACCTACAAGAGATTATGATCATAACCTACGCCAAGTACTACACGATGCACACACTCTGTCACCATTACACCGTGAAGGAGGAATAGACTACTTTAATAACATCACAAGAGTAGCACATAGACTAATAGCGATACAAAGCTCATCATATGGATTTCAATCATGCAAAGCAATTCATGAGATCATTGTATTGGGGTACAGAGAGAGAGATTAACCACATAGCTACCGGTAGAGCCCTCAGCCCCGGTGGAGAACTACTCCCTCCTCATCATAGGAGACAACAGCGGCGATGAAGATGGCGGTGGCGTCGATGGAGAAGCCTTCCGGGGGCACTTCCCCATCCCGGCGGCGTGCCGGAACAGAGACTCCTGTCCCCCGAATCTTGGCTTCGCGATGGCGGCGGATCTGGAACTTTTCTCGTATCGTGGCTTTTCCGTATCGAAGATTTAGGTCAGGGAGGCTTTTATAGGCGAAGAGGCGGAGTCGGAAGGGCTACGGAGCCACCACACAATAGGGGGCGCGCCTGGCTCCTTGGCCGCGCCGCCTTGGTGTGTGGGCCCCCCAGGGCTCTCCTCTGGTCCCTCTCGGGTGTTCTGGAAGCTTCGTGGAATTATAAGATGATGGGCGTTGATTTCGTCCAATTCCGAGAATAATTCCTTACTAGGATTTCTGAAACCAAAAACAACAGAAAACAGGAACTGGCACTTCGGCATCTCGTCAATAGGTTAGTTCCGGAAAATGCATAAAAACGATATAAAGTGTGAACAAAACATGTAGGTATTGTCATAAAACTAGCATGGAACATAAGAAATTATAGATACGTTTGAGACGTATCAAGCATCCCCAAGCTTAGTTCCTACTCGCCCTCGAGTAGGTAAATGATAACAAGGATAATTTCTGAAGTGACATGCTACCAACACAATCTTGATCCAATAATGATGTAAAGCATGTGAACTGAGATCAAATCACTCAAAGCAAATGTCTATATTGATATAAGAGATGATAATGCAAGAGTTAAACAAGCTAGAAGTTTTCATGAACTATTGCTTCAAAGACATGAAACTGTACAAAGTTCATTAAAGATGTGTTAAGTATTCAGCGTAGAAGTTCTATCCTTCATTCCAAGCATCAAGTAAATTTTCACAACATAAGAAGGATTCAGTCAAGTAAACATAAACATGAACGTCATGAATCAACTCGTTTCGAAGTCTACTCAACCGGTGAGCGCAAGCATTTGGTATTAGCACCGAGGATGTTATGGCATAAAGAACGTTAATGGGGGTTTGGAAGGCCAAATGGAAGAAAGTCTCACAAAGCTTTAAGTGATTACTAGACAAGAGGAAGTCTTATAATCGAAGCTATGCAAGGAGTAGTGATTGCCATGCAACGGATGCACATAGAGCTATATGTGTATGAAAGCTCTCCAATGGAACTAGTGGGGATGCATCCAACTTGGTTGCTCACGAAGACCTAGAGCACTTTTGAGGAAGCTCATCATTGGAATATACAACCCAAGTTCTATAGTGTAAATTCCCCACATAGTTATACTAGTAAAACATGAAAACTCTCTCATATGGAGTGTAGGTGCTAAACATGAGCACAAATGATGACTATGAATATGCAGGTGCTAAAACATGAGCACAAGTGTGGATAAAAGATAGTAATGCTGCCCCCTTTTTCTTTATTCTTTTTTTTTCTTTTCTCTTTTTTGTTTTCTCTTTTTTTCTTTCTTTTCTTTTTCTCTTTTTGATGGCCTCCATGGCTCTTTTCACTTTTAGGGGCAACATACTAATATGACAACACACTTTTTGGTACAAATAACTCATAATGAATAAAACACGATGTATGAAACTGTATGCCTCTGCCAGTGTAGCAGGATGTGCAATGATCTAGCGTAACATGGGTAAACCACACATCAGCTGTATAGAATCATGCAAAGCAATATACAAATAATAAATGACAACATGGCATGTAATGTAAAATGGAAGTTGCATGGCAATATATCTCGGAACAGCTATGGAAATGCTGTGGTAGGTAGGTATGGTGGCTGTTTTGAGGAGATGTATGGGATTATGTGTAGGAGAACAAGAGAAAGTCCTCCCACGGGTTTGGATGTACCGGCGAAGTATGCACAATTCTCAATGTGAGAAAAAGGCAATGCACAGTACCGAAGAGGCTAGCAAATATGGATGGTGGAAGTGCCAAAAACCGTAGCTTAACATTAGTCAAAAAGAACTCACAAGCTTATTGCAAACGACTAGCAGGTTCAACATTAAGAGCATGATTAAAATTTCACTGACCTTCAGCACAACTTAGTTATTACGATGAACCTTTAGACATGGAAAGCTATCAAGTCCAACTACACCTTCAACTATTTAAATAGAGTTTGTAGTACGGCACAAGCTTAAAGACAACAATCCACTACTAATTTTAACTTTTTCAAACAGCAAGCTTTACCATCTAAATACCTCAAAACGTTTGCAAAGAATCAAGTTATCAAAGCTCAATGATCTACAAGATTATGCAAGTGTTTCATTATACCACTACCACATGCAACATTTCCTTAACCAACCGAATAACAATGAACGAAGCAGTTTCAACCTTCGCCATGGACATTAAAAGCTAAGAACACATGTTTTCATACGAACTAGTGGAGTGTGTCTCTC
The DNA here is from genome assembly GCF_022539505.1 of Lolium rigidum. NCBI lineage: Eukaryota > Viridiplantae > Streptophyta > Magnoliopsida > Poales > Poaceae > Lolium > Lolium rigidum. Next base: position 343,563,033 of record NC_061510.1, read on the forward strand.
TCCCACACAAGGATGAAATTATTCAAACAAAACAAAAATAAAAACAAACAGACGCTCCAAGTAAAGTACATAAGATGTGATGGAATAAAAATATAGTTTCAATAGAAGAAACCTGATAAGTTGTTGATGAAGAAGGGGATGCCTTGGGCATCCCCAAGCTTAGATGCTTGAGTCTTCTTGAAATATGCAGGGATGAACCACGGGGGCATCCCCAAGCTTAGACTTTTCACTCTTCTTGATCACATTATATCATCCTCCTCTTTTGACCCTTGAAAACTTCCTCCACACCAAACTCAAAACAAACTCATTAGAGGGTTAGTGCATAATCAAAAATTCACATGTTCAGAGGTGACACAATCATTCTTAACACTTCTGGACATTGCCCAAAGCTTCCGAAAGTTAATGGAACAAAGAAATCCATCCAACATAGCAAAAGAGGCAATGCGAAATAAAAGGCAGAATCTGTCAAAACAGAACAGTCCGTAAAGACGAATTTTCCAGGGGCATTTAACTTGCTCAGATGAAAAAGCTCAAAACTAATGAAAGTTGCGTACATATCTGAGGATCACGCACGTAAATTGGCAGATTTTTTTTGATTTTTTTACAGAGATTTCTGCGCAAATTCGTGACAGACAGCAATTCTGTTTCTGCGCAGCAATCCAAATCTAGCATCAACTTTACCATAGAGACTTTACTTGGCACAAAAACATGATAAGGAGAGGTTGCTACAGTAGTAAAAACTTCCAAGACTCAAATATAAAACAAAAGTGCTGTAGTAAAATAAACACATGGGTTATCTCCCAAGAAGTGCTTCCTTTATAGCCATTAAGATGGGCTCAGCAATTTTAATGATGCACTCGCAAGAAATAAGAGTTGAAGCAAAAGAGAGCATCAAGAAGAAAATTCAAAACACATTTAAGTCTAACCCACTTTCTATGGAAAGGAATCTTGTACACAAGTAAATTCATGAAGAGCAAAGTGACAAGCATAGGAAGATAAAACACGAGTAACTTCAAAATTCTCAACATAAAGAGGGGAAACTTAATATTATTAAGATGCATATAACCATGTTTCCCTATCTCATAATAACTTTCAGTGGCATCAAGAACAAACTCAACAATATAAGTATCACATAAAGCATTCTTTTTCACATGCATAAAAGTATCATTACTCTCCACATAAGCATAATCAATTTTATTAGTTGTAGTGGGAGCAAATTCAACAAAGTAGCTATCATTATTATTCTCATCATCAAATATAGGAGGCATATTGTAATCATAATTAAACTTATCCTCCATAGTAGGCGGCACCAAAAGACCACTATCATTATAATCATCATAAATAGGAGGCATATCATAATCAACATAAACTTTCTCCTCAATACCGGAGGACTAAAGAGATCATTTTCATCAAAACCGACCTCCCCAAGCTTAAATTCTTCCATAGCATTATCAACAATGGTGTTCATACTAATAACATTGCTACTAGCATGCAAATAAGATTCCATAGGTTTTTTAATTTTCGCAGCAAACAATTCTATCTCAGGGAACAAGAAACAAAAAGATGCAATTGCAGGATCTAAAGGAAATAGCTTCGAGCACTTACAACGGCAACAGAAAATAACTTAGTTACCTGGGACCGGAATGTGAGTGCCTTTTACCTTTCCTCCCCGGCAACGGCGCCAGAAAAGTGCTTGATGTCTACTCACGCTTCTTTTCCTGTAGACAGTGTTGGGCCTCCAAGAGCAGAGGTTTGTAGAACAGCAGCAAGTTTTCCCTTAAGTGGATCACCCAAGGTTTATCGAACTCTGGGAGGAAGAGGTCAAAGATATCCCTCTCAAGCAACCCTACAATCACGATACAAGAAGTCTCTTGTGTCCCCAACACACCTAATACACTTGTCAGATGTATAGGCGCACTAGTTCGGCGAAGAGATAGTAAAACACAGGTGGTATAGATGGTGGTAATATTGCAGGAAGTAAAGATGCAGTAAAACAGTAAACAAGCGATGCCAGAAAATATCTTGCTAGCGTGGGAAGCAATTCTCTGTGGTGGAAACAAGGCCTAGGGATCCTACTTTCACTAGTGGACACTCTCAACATTGATCACATAATAAATAAGTTCTCTTCCTTTGTGCTACATATACTCTTGTTTGATAATGAACACCATTCGTTGTGTAGGGCTACAAGAGCACCTCAATGCCGGAGTTAACAAGCGCCACAACATTTGGTATTCATGTTTAAGTAACCTTTAGAGCATAATAGATCTTTGCAATTTAAACCGAGTACTAACATAGCATACACACTGTCACCTTTACACTATGAAGGGGGAATAAATCACATCAATACTATCATAGTAATAATTAACTCCATAACCTACAAGAGATTATGATCATAACCTACGCCAAGTACTACACGATGCACACACCGTCACCATTACACCGTGAAGGAGGAATAGACTACTTTAATAACATCACAAGAGTAGCACATAGACTAATAGCGATACAAAGCTCATCATATGGATCTCAATCATGCAAAGCAATTCATGAGATCATTGTATTGGGGTACAGAGAGAGAGATTAACCACATAGCTACCGGTAGAGCCCTCAGCCCCGGTGGAGAACTACTCCCTCCTCATCATAGGAGACAGCAGCGGCGATGAAGATGGCGGTGGCGTCGATGGAGAAGCCTTCCGGGGGCACTTCCCCGTCCCGGCGGCGTGCCGGAACAGAGACTCCTGTCCCCCGAATCTTGGCTTCGCGATGGCGGCGGCTCGGGAACTTTTCTCGTATCGTGGCTTTTCCGTATCGAAGATTTAGGTCAGGGAGGCTTTTATAGGCGAAGAGGCGGAGTCGGAAGGGCTACGGAGCCACCACACAATAGGGGGGCGCGCCTGGCTCCTTGGCCGCGCCGCCTTGGTGTGTGGGCCCCCCAGGGCTCTCCTCTGGTCCCTCTCGGGTGTTCTGGAAGCTTCGTGGAATTATAAGATGCTGGGCGTTGATTTCGTCCAATTCCGAGAATATTTCCTTACTAGGATTTCTGAAACCAAAACAGCGAGAAAACAGAACGGCACTTCGGCATCTCGTCAATAGGTTATTTCCGGAAAATGCATAAAAACGATATAAAGTGTGAACAAAACATGTAGGTATTGTCATAAAACTAGCATGGAACATAAGAAATTATAGATACGTTTGAGACGTATCAGGGACGAAGAGGCGCAACAGGTCGTCCAGACCTACCCTAGGCGTGGCCTGGACCTGGCCCGCGCCTAGGGGTGGTCTAGGCCCACCAGGTGCCAAACCAACCTCAATCCTCAGCCTATTTATACATCTCGGGAAAACCCTGGATACCCGAGCCTCCATCCACGAAAAGTTACATCGCGGCCGCCATCGCCGAACCCATCTCGGGGGATTCTGAAGCTCTTCCCGACACCCTGCCAGAGGGGGAAATCGTTTCTGGAGGCATATACATCACCATGCTCACCTCCGAAGTGATGCATTAGTAGTTCATCCCTGGACTATGGGTCCATAGCAGTAGCTAGATAGTTGTCTTCTCTACTGGGAGCTGCCCCACATGATCAAGATCATCTTTATGTAATTCTCTATGTTTGGTTTGCTGGGATTCGATGAATATTGATACTATGTTGAGATTGTTATATATTCATGTCATATGTTATTTGTTATCTTGCATGCTCTCCGTTGCTAGTAGAAACTCTGGCCAAGTGGACACTTGTGACTCCAAGAGGGGGTATTTATGTTCGATAGTAGGTTCATGCCTCTAGTTTCCTGGGAGAGTGACTTTATAACTTCTAAGTTTGTAGATGTGCTGTTGCTACTAGGGAGAAAACAACAACATTTTATCCAAGGGTAATTCTATTGTTTACTTTACACACATTGCTTAATGCGATAGTCTGTTGGTTGCAACTTTATACTGGAAAGGGAGCGGACGCTAACCTGAAGGTGGATTATTAGTCATAGACGCAGTTGGATTACGGTCTATGTATTATGTTGTAATGCCCAATACCAAATATCATAGTAATCATCTTCTCATGTATGGTCGATATTATGTCAATTGCCCAGTTGTAACTTGTTCACCCAACATGCTATTTCTTTATGGAGAGACACCTCTAGTGAACTGTGGACCCCGGTCCTATTTTCTATATTGATAAATTCAACAACAATCCTGTTCTGTTTACTTTCTGCAAACATCTCGTTCCATTCGATACGTCTAATCCTTTGTGTTCAGCAAACCGGTGAGATTGAAAACATCAGTGTAAGTTAGGGCAAAGTACTTTGGTTGTATTGTGTGTAGGTTCGATGTTGTTGCTGACGCTGGTAGTGCGACCTACCACTAGTCAGCCAGCAACACCTTCAGAAGTCACGCCTTTCTCCTATTGGTCGATTAAACCTTGGTTTCGTCCTGAGGGAAAACTTGTTGCTGTGCTCATCAAACCTTCCTCTTGGGGTTCCCCAATAGCGTGTCCGCATAAGACGAGTACACACCATCATCGCCGCCGCCCCCCACCCCGTGCCACGCGAGGGTCGAGAGCGCCGTGACGAGGTGCGTCGCCGCAGAGCCATCTTGTCGGCCAATCTCCGAGAAGATCCGGCGTACGCGCTCAACTTCTATAATTTGATCTCGTTCGGGACGTGGGAGTTCGACGCGCGCCGTCGAGCTGGATACCTCGGCGACCTCGACTACTTCGACCGCGAGATCGCCGTGGAAGAAGACGAGAACGACGATGAGGATGACTACGCCGCCGAGGCATAGCGCGGAGATAACGACCACGACGACGGCGGGCCAGCGTGGGATCTGGAGACACAACCGCTGGACATTAGCGACGAGGAGGCCATTGCCATGGCACTGGCCAATCGAGCTCGACGAGCTCAACGAGTTCGCTATGTGAGACGGGCTCGCCATCCAGCTTCGCGAGTCGGCGCTCGCGCAGGGGAAACCAATGACTCCTCCGGCCATGCCGACGCGTTCCAACGACAGCGCAATGGCTCCAACTCGTTCAGCGGCCTGGGATCCGTGACCACCTTCAACATAGCCTCCTGCGCCGTCGATGACCTGGCCGCAGTTGACATAGCCTGCCCTTCCTCCTCCACCGCCGGCGTACCAGCTTCCATGGCCAACGCCGAAGTTCATCGACCTCATCAGCGACGACGAGAAGTAGCCCATAGCTAGGTTTTAGCAGGCATTTCTGGCTATTTTTAAGTCTTTTTATCTTTTTTATTAATGTAAATTATGGGTTTATCAAAGGGGAAATAATTATGTGTCATGCCGCTGGAGCCACCCCCGACGCAAACAGATGCGCGGTTGATTCAACCATTTGGGCCGACGCAAACGGACGCGACGTGTCCGTTTTGGCGTCGCCACGCTGGAGATGCCCGAAGGAACGACGTATCACGGGATGGTGGGAGGGTAAAATTGTCTGATGAAAATATGTAGGATGAAAATATGTAGGACGAAACCTTCAATCGGAGGAAACATAACTAGTTCTTCCTTTTTTTATAAAAAGTACATAGAGATAGAGATTTGTTTCATCCGAGGTCGTATAGAACATAGAGTGTCGTTTTACCGAAATATAACGTTATTTTGCAAAATATATGTAAATTCATGTTTTTTTGAGCATATATGTAAATTCATGTTTGCTACTTTTCCTTACAACTAGATTATATAACATATAGATATCTCAAAGAATTTTAAATTTTGATATTTCTATCATTTTTTTATTTTTTTTTATAATTGAAAAGGCGATCCAAGGTGGGTGTGAAAATTCTGCTACACATACTGTGTAGCAATATACCTCCGGCGTACCACCATACTGGTGCGCCGGCGGTATGTATAGGGCATGGCCTGGACCTATGCAATAATTACCCGGCGTACAAAATTGATGGTACGTCGGCGGTATTTGAGCATCACCGGCACACCAAGTAGTGGTGCACCGGTGCACTATTTTACCAGTGGCGTACTACCTATTTGGTGTGTCAGTGGTAACCCTAGGCCTATAGGAGTGAACGGAAGGGGTACCGTAATACAGTAATTAACATGGGTTTAGGTGCTTAGGAGCTGGGATTAGTCAATTGAGCCGATGAGGCTGATTTACATGCTTTACACACTGATAGGGGCAAACGTAGCAGTTTTAGCTTAAAATCCACCCTAATCGCTGATCGTTACAAGGGATGAGCAGATATTTAGGTGGGGTGGGGGGCTCGCCCCGCTCTTCCCCCCTTCACTCCGTCCCTGACAGATATATGAAAACACATTTGGTTCACGTTCAATCCTATAGATATATTTTATTTTCATTCACATCGATGTGATATATGTATAATACTATTCAATATAAATAAAACAGAATGAAATCTTGTTATTTGAAAGCATAATACATATATATTTAACACACGTTTCGATTATTGAAGTTAGGTTCCATTCAAATTACGGTGGATCTTGGTTCGTAAAAGGATTCCACAATTCATTGTGTTCTCATTTAGATATCAGAAATACTATATCACATCTATATGAAACAAGACAAGCATGCCGAGACATTCGGCATGAATCACTGGCACCAGTACTGGTTTGATGGTTGACCGGTAGAGCGCAGCTCCTTGAGAAAAATATTGTCCCACGGATGTACCCAGTGTTCAGTCGATTTGTTACCAAATAGCAAAACGTTAACAAAAGTTGCTACGATGGCATCAGCTTTACCATTGTAGTATTAATAACGTAGGTGGATGGTATGTCCGTCGCAAATGTCACATTCTGCAACGGTCCGTGAGTCTTCCAGTCTTCTGCACAAAAAGCTTAACGTGTAACGACGTTTCGCTGGAATGGACTCCTTGTCTTCGATTTTTCTCTTGACGGCGGCAATGGTGTCGGTGCTCGCAACTTCGTTCACGGTTATGGTCTTTTCTGCATCGATTGTAACAAAGATCTGCATCGTCTCCTTCCTACTCATGAATGCATCAGTCAAGGCCATCTTCGAAGTGAGCACAGCATGCATTAGCTTAGCAACATCCTGTGGGAGAACGAAACCAACAACCGAAACTCAGCAAAAGTATTGCTCATAATAATTTCGCAGCTTGAATTTACAAGAGCTAAGCTAGCTACCTCATGTTTCCTTATGGTATGGACTATATGATCCACGTGAGTGATGTGTTTCCTAGACCAGTGTTTCATCACCAGCATAGCAGACGCCTGATCTATAGGTAGATCATCCTCTATTATATACTTCCGGTCTTCCACGAGCTCGGGAAAGGGCACAAGGCCCGGATCCAGTAAGGTGGACTCTTCGAGGAAGCGACCCATTAAGAAGCCGGTGGCGGCGAGATGGGTGGCACTGCTGTACAGATTGTTCAGGCTTCTGCTGAGATGACAAGCGCCGACAGCATCCCCATTCTTGATCACACGACACACCGGGTAAGTCAAGACTCCCAGGAGCAAGTCGACGAACCCATGTTTGCATTCAGCATACATGACCTTCTTCTCGCGCATGTCGTACAAAAACTTTACCTTGATTTTTGGTGAGGGGTCTGAACTTTCTTTACTGCACGGATGCACAATATTTTTATTGATGCTTGGTTTCACATTGACTGGAGAAGCAGAATGGTCATCATCACCTCCCTTGGATAGAAAGACATCCGTGAATATAGTATCTGATGTAAGTGATGCCTTCGCCATAGATACAACCTACATATGTCATAAAGAAAAACTCGTCCAAATTAGTAGAGAAAAACATCCTCAAACTCTTAAACCCAACGATGTACTATACGTGTATGCACCAAAATCATCATTAGCGTTCTTCATTACCTCCGCCCAGCCAATGCACACTTCGACCTCCTCAAAGTCACGGCCAATCCTACCACCACTATAGAACATTGTACCAAGCGACATCAAGCTGGTCGTGGATGCTGGCTTGATCCGCCAGTCATCGGTGATTACAAACCGTTCTTTACCCCTTAAAAACACCTCTGTATCGGCGTGAAAATGCAGAAGTCTAGCCAGGGCGTCGCAACACTTGCATTCGTTGTAATTGCAAGGTGATTTACATAGCCTGCGAAAACCAGAAATTGGTAAGTGTCAACTGCTAGACAATGTGTTTGGAACAGTGAACCGGTATCAGTACTAGCTAGCTAAGCTAGCATTGCAGACCTGAAGCCATCACTGAGCAAAGTCTCGAGAAACGTGCCATGGCAGGCGTCAACTTTGAGCAGCTGGCTCTTCCTGAGGTGGTTGAGGCTGTTGATGAGGTTTGTGAGGCAAACCGGCGAGGACGACTGGCCTGCGATGAGATGAAGCGCAGAGAGGGGAACCGTAAGGAAGGTGAGGAGGATCTCCACGACATCGGACCCTGCGTCCGCAAAGAGCACGCGGTTCTTTGTCCTATCCACGGCAAGCTTCATCTTCATCTTGGTGGTACGGCCCATAGGCCAGCTACTAGCTGGTTCCTCTTGCTTGTCCACACGATGTCCAAGCGACGACGGTATGCAGCTGCAGTATCAAACGGTGCAATGCTTAACAGTAGCACATTAACAGTTCAATATAATCAGGTAGAGGTTTAGCTGTCAAAACTCTTATACTAAAATTTAGAAGTTCTACTGATAATACGGGTGGATTAATCTACTCCCCCGTTCATAAAAAATGTCGGAGATTTTCCTAAATTTAGATATATCTCTATACTTAGGAGTGTCTATATATATATCTAAATTAAGATAAGCTTGCGTCATCCTTTAGTGGATAGAGGTAGTAGAAACTTGAGCAATAAAGCATCAAACCAAACCGTGAAAATAGACTACCGACAGACGCCAGTTCGGATTTGCCTGCAAAGAAGCAGATATCATTTAGTAGTATTACTCTAGTAAATAAAAATCATGTGATAAATCAATAAATCTAAAAGCAATACACTTATTATTTGCGATGTAAAGCATTACACTTTACCATTGTTACTTCCTTTCATGGTCGATCACCAAGGACCTTCCGCTTCCAATATACAATAGCAACACAATCAATAAGCTAGACCTACAGTTTGGGATGTAAAAAAAAAAAAAACTTGGACTAGTCAGTAAGAATCATCACGGTGAAAATAGGGTTAGTCATCGTTATAGACTAGCAAAGGGGTTGGTCATCAACTAGCAGAATCTGCTACCAGCATAAATCAGCGCACAGTCTAACTGGAATTTGATCGAAAGAAAAGCCTAACTGAAAACAGAAAATCAGGCCGAGCGTACAAGGGCGGTTCGCCGTTCTCGCTTCTCCGGCGACCTGCCAGCGATACGGGCGACGGCGACCTGGGACGGTCTCGTCGAGAAATAGGCAGCGCCACCAAAAACGAGAAGTATGAAACGATTGGGATCAACTGATCGATCGCGATTATTTGTTCTTTTGAGCTGGTTCTTCGTTTCTTAGGGTTTGATCGCCTGGCCGGGCTGCCTCTGGGTGGGCCTCGTGCCTTGTGCTAGATGGGCCGCTCGCTATCAGAATTTTTTTAACAGGCCGCATCCGAAGTTCAAAGGCTCGATCGAGATCGAGAAGGTTCGCGGGAGTTCGGATCTACCCTTCCTCCTCGGCCAACCGTCATCGATTCGAACGCGAACTCGGGAACCTTCCAGAGTCCGCCGGCTCCCGATCCCGGAAATCTCAAAAGCCAACCCACACGCTCCGATCCCGGCAATCTTCTCCGCGAGAACGGACCATCGATTCCAGTGCTCCACGCTGTCTCCGCGCATCGCCATGGACGTGCTGAAGCGCGAGCTCCAGCGCAAGCGCCAGCTGATCGACGCCGACTTCGGGGGCCGCAAGGTCCTCCGCCGCGCCGAGATCGAGGCGCGCGAGATCCAGCGCCTCCGCGCCGCCGAGCGGGAACGCCTGCTCGAGAAGCAGCGAAAGCGGGAGCAGCAGCAGCAGCAGCAGCTCCGGTCCTCCCGCCCCGCCGCCTCGGCATCGCCCTCCGCGTCCTCCTCCTCATTACCTCCACCCGCCGTCGTCGGCGAGGCGGCGAAGGCCGAGCGCGCGGACGCTCCGAAAGAGTCGTCGCTCCCGAGGGAGGAGGTCGTGCGGCGGTTGCGGCTGCTGCGCCAGCCGGCCACGCTCTTCGGCGAGGACGACGCCGCGCGCCTCCGCCGCCTCCACGACGTGCTCGAGGACCCCGCCGCGGTCGCGGGCATCGACGCCGCGGAGATCGGGGAGGGGCAGACCAACGACTTCCTCCGGGACATCCAGGCCCTGCGTGCCAAGGCGGTGGCGGCGAAGCCCAAGGCGGTCGGCGCGGCCGAGAGGAGCGACGGCGGGAAAGAGGAGAAGCAAGAGGTTCCGTTCGAGGATCTTTGCGAGGAGGACAAGATCGTAGCCTTCTTCAAGAGGCTGCTGAGCGAGTGGAGCCGGGAGGTGGACGAGATGCCCGAGGCCGAGCGCCGGACCGCCAAGGGCAAGGCCGTGGTGGCCACCTGCAAGCAGTGCGCGCGCTACCTCGATCCCCTCTTCAAGCTCTGCGAGAGGAAGGTATGCAGCACACTTCCACTCTGCTCCAATTCTGTACAATTTTCCTTTTCGATTGATTCTGCAATCTGCAACACAACTTGTTCTGTGGGGAATTGGGATTCAACATTTTGACTGATGGATTCGATTGCAGGCTCTCCCCGACGACGTCCAGCGCGCGCTGCTCGACGTGGTGAAGTGCTGCATGCGGCGGGACTACCTGGCGGCGACGGACAACTACATCAAGCTGGCGATCGGCAACTCGCCGTGGCCGATCGGAGTGACCATGGTGGGCATCCACGAGCGGTCCGCCCGCGAGAAGATCCACACCAACAGCGTCGCGCACGTGATGAACGACGAGACGACGAGGAAGTACCTGCAGTCGGTGAAGCGGCTCATGACCTTCTGCCAGCGGAAGTACCCCACGGACCCGTCCAGGTCCGTCGAGTTCAACAGCCTCGCCAACGGCAGCGACCTGCAGGCTCTCATGGCCGAGAAGAGCGCCAACGGCTCGGATGAGACGCTTCGGCTGGTGGCCGCATCGTGACGAAGAAGAATCGCCCATGTATAATGGGTTGTCTAAGCTTTTGGAATGGTTATTTTCTATTGAGCGGTGCATTCTGAAATCAACAGATTACTGGAAGAAATTATTCTGTTCTTAAAGCATTTGCCTAGATATGAGATGGTTCTACTCTGATGCTCTCTTTTAGAAGAAATTTTCCAGCTTCATTAGTGCAACAATGGTACGAGCTGAAAGGGATTGTCTCTAGTATTTGATACTCAGATAAATGTGATTCCTTAATTTGGCAATATGAATCTTCTGGGGATTAGTCTACTAGCTCTTCCCGTTTCTTGATATAAGGTGTATAGTTTTTTCGAAAAAAGCTCCAACATGTAAGGTGTATTGCGTAGAATCACTCATTTTGATATTTTTTTACGGATTTAATTTCATGTCCTTAGCTCATGCAAACTCCCCTATTTTTTCAAAGACGTAATTCCGGGGTAATCTTACCTAAAACTCGTGTAACTTATCCTCATTGTGTGTTTCTTAATTTACATGCCAAAAACTATATACCCTATATCTAGGAACGACGGAGGGAGTATTATTAACTTTGGTGGGGTTAACCCTATTGATATTCTACTACCGCCAGAGAGGATGTGTTTATTTGGCTACTGTCTCATAACAAACTCATGACTAGGAACAATTTACTTAAGAGGAACATGAATAAAGTTGTTTGCTGCATCTTCTGAAGATGAAAGTGTCGATCATTTTTTTTCCAGTGCATTGTGGCTAGACAAATTTGGCACATTGTCTCTCAATTTTTTAATATTTAGCCATGGCAGGATTATTTCTCTATTGCCCTGGGTTGCAAATAAGAAACACCTAGTCCTTAATTATGTCTGATCTTCCACACTTTGGTGCATTTGAAAATTCCGTAATGAGATGATCTTTGATGGGCAAATTGCCTTAATTTGCACCATATTCTGTAAAATGATTCTGCTTTCGATCAGAATGTGGAAGATCATCCTCAAGGACTTGATGCTCCCTCTCGTCGATCGCTTCTGCGAGCATGCATCGAAGGAGTTGTCAGCGACCTTTAGAATTCAGAGTGGCTAAATGAAGGACAACCTCGTCAGGGTTCTTGCCCATCCTCCCCAATAGCTAAGAAAAAGGCGTCGATCAGGGCATGGTTTACTCCCACCTCAACAATGGAGGCATCGGCTTGCATCTCTCCTGAGCTTGCCGAAGCTTGAAGCCCCAAATGTCGATCGTTGGAGGCAGTTCTCTGCATATCATCGCCTGCTGAAAAAAGAATCCTCGGTACCTAGAGTTACTTTTATGTGTTTTCGTCTAGCTTTTGTTCTGTTTCAGCTACTTTGCAGGAATTGTTGTTCCAAAAAAAAGACTCTAGTTTGTAATAACTTGAACCTCGGGCCAATGTTGGTTTCGTTGATTTTACGAATGGAACTGCTAACTCTTTCTCCCTGTTGATCTAAAAAAATAAATTATTCTGTTCTTGTTGGCTGATTATAAAGGCGTGTATCCATTATTCGGCTAATCAGATGTAAATGATTGATTAATTAGTGTCACTAGAACAGAATAATTCACTAGAACACAAATTCGTCTTCAATTGTAATTTCATAATATACCAATTTGATATCATATACTACCTCTATCCGAATTTAGGCAAACCTTCCACATTCTTTTATACAAGGAGGGAGTATAATTTTTATTCTATTCTATCAAGTTAGTCAAATTTGAAAAGGAATTACTTGTTCTAGACACTAAACCGTGCGTGGAGTTGGTTTTCCGGAAAAAATGCACGTCCAGTTGCCTCCAAAGACCAAAGCTAATTTTATCACTCGTCAACCCAATTAAAAAAAATTAAATCTCGTTTTCCTAAAAAAAAACTCGGTTTTCTCTTATCTCTCTCCCACCCTATTGGCTATGGTATAAGCAGTGGTCGCCGCCGCCTCTCCGGTGAAAATACCGCTGTCTAGTGCTCTGCACTGTCCTCATCCCGGCGGAGGTGGCATGGCATGGAAGTCCGCAAAGCACTGATGGCATCATGCCCCCGAGCTAGCTGAAGTAGCTTCAATTTGGCTAGCTCAGATGGTCATAAGAACAACTGCTTCACTAACATTATCCTAGGGTCAACTGTCTCTCATTGATCCAACGGATCCTTTCTTCGAATAGACATCGCTCTCTTGTGGATTCTGTTGTGGGGGATATCAAAAAGCTCGCATCAGATTCCTCTACTTATATCTTCAAGCATTTCGGTCGAAAGACTAATGTCGCGACACTCATATTGGTTTGTCTATTGAGCTTTGAATTTGTGATCGTTTTTTCGATTCAGGAAGTACTTTGTAATGATGTGTTTTAATCAATAAAGTTGTGATATATTCTCTAAAAACAAGAATCAAATGTGATGGTTTTAGAGAAATGGCCACCAATGTGATAGGTAGTGTAATTTCCTCCTTTTTTGTTTATATATCAATAGAATGACTTGGGTTTCCGAATAGTGCAGAACTTTTTGCACCTACGCTGTGTTATTTAGCGCATCTTCATCAGAGGTTCTAAAATTTAACGTTGTAAAAGTTGTTTGCAGCGCTCGATCTGGATACAGCGCACGGCACCGACGCTAGCTTCACCTGGTGCTTTAAACCGTCGCGCCAAAATGCAGCGCTGAATTCATCCTTTTGCATATACGCTAAAATGCCATGGAAAAAAACAACATTTTCACATAATTGCATACGTTAATAGATCAAACACAATGTAAAAATAAACTGGAAATATACATACATTGCAAAGTTCAACCCACATTTGCTACAACCAAATTTATTTAAAAACTAGACTACACTACTTGGAATCCCAGTCGAACTCGGAGGAGCTCGGTGTTGTCGACGACACCGCAGTCGAAGTCCACTCGAAGGAGGAGGAGGAAGAGTCAACGGTGATCATCGATGGGCCGGCGCCATTCTTCTCCGCCTCCTCCTTCTTCGCGGCCTTATCCTCCTTCTCCTTCTTCTTCGCCTCCATCTTCGCCCTCCTCGCCTCCCGGTCATGCTTCATCGCCGCCTTCAGCGTCGCCTTCTTCTCTTCCTTCTCGGAGTAGAAGGCTTTCTCCGCGGACACGTCCTCCGGGAAGCGCCACGCCCACTCGATGCGCATGAGCTCGTCCCGCTCGGCGATGACGAGGCGCTGCTCGAGCTCCCGCTGGCACTGCCTCGCCTCGCGCGTGACGGCCGGCGGCGGCGGCGGTGCGAGGGCTTCCGCCCGCTGCCGCGTCCAGACGTCGTCGAAATTCATCGAGCGGCGGGAGCAGCCGAGGCGCTAGGCGACCGCGTCGTACGCGCGCGCCGCCTCGTGCGCGGTCTCGAACGTTCCGAGCCCGATGCGCTCGTCGCTGCTCCGAATCTCAGCGTAGAACGTCCCGTTCGGGCGCGCGCGGATGCCGCGGTAGCCGGAGCTCGAGCATCGGCAGGGAGGCATCACGGTGGCGTGGAGGCGGAGCGCAGCGGGAGCGACGTGCGTCTGAATGTTCCTGGCGGTTTGTTGCGCGCGTGCCGCGTTTTATAGCGCGTGCTGGAAGGGGGGAGATTCCTTTCCCGCGTCAGTTTTGCGCCTTCCCTGGAGGAGCGCGTGAGCGTTCGTGCGCGGTAAATTTCGGTTAAAACCCGATAGCGCGCCGTTTCATGCGATTGTTGGAGATGCTCTTAGAAATTGAACCTACTCTCTCCAGTAATTAAAAAAAACTACTTTAACTAGTATTTTGGTTAGGAAAATAAAAAATTATATCATTAGAAAACTTGTTTTGAATGCCAATCTAATGGTACAACTTTTGTACACATAAAATTTATATTTTGATGACTAAATTAGTGGTTAAATTTTATCTTAAACTGTCCCTGTTAAATTGTACCGGAGGAAGCACTCAGTTGTCTACGGCTCAGTTCTTTTGGCGGCTTCTCCGAGAAGCTGCCCTCCCCCCAGCTTCCTGGGGAAGCCGCCTCCAAAATTTTAAAAGGCTTCCGAAATGGTCTAGGCTAGACTAGTCCGGAAGCCTCCCTAAATTTTTGGTGCGGCTTCTCCAGGAAGCTGGGGGGAGGGCAGCTTCTCGGAGAAGCCGCTAAAAGAACTGAGCCTACATATTAACATTCATTTTTAGCTACGTGACATCCTAATTTATCACAGATCCAAGTAAATATGTTAAAACGTTTCTCTTTGCATGCTAGCCCTTCATTCGTGCGGATGGCATCTTGTAGCCATCAGGCTAAACTGAATCCACTCAAGGTGTTGACGTTTAGTTGAAGATGCAGTACTCGGGTCCTGACACAACCGGCAGGGCTCTAGATGAATGCGGCGGACAGCGTCCTAGGCAAA